>NW_023994934.1:117500-155000 GCF_015586225.1 Lucilia sericata
GATGACAAAGAATGTGATGAAGAGAAATCAATACCAAAGCCGCCACCAATCTATATACCAAATGTGGAAAATATAAGCGTTATGGTTAAGAAAATAAGTTCTGTAATATCACAAGATGATTTTAATTATAAGTCTTTAAGACAAGGTGAGGTTCGCTTAATGGTTAAAAATGTAGATGCTTACAGAAAGATAGTAAAATATTTAGAAAGTGCAAAAATAAGCTTCCATACCTTTCAGTTAAAGCAAGAAAAAGCCTTTAGAATTGTTATTAAGGGCCTTCATCATTCAACTCCGACAGAAGATATTAAGGCAGAACTATTATTATTAGGTCACCAAGTAAGATCTATTACTAATGCAAGAAGTCGTATTACAAAACAGCCTCTCTCAATGTTTTTTGTTGAATTAGATCCCAAAGATAACAATAAAAGCGTATATGATATTAAGTCTATTAACAATGGTATAGTTAAAATCGAACCGCCAATTAGAACCAATGACATGGTACAATGTCATCGTTGCCAGCTGTATGGACATACAAAATCTTATTGCAAAAGACCCTTCAGATGTGTTAAATGTGGAATGGATCATTCCACTTCTGAATGTACCAAATTAAGTGACTCATTGCCTCGCTGTTTACACTGCTTAGGTAATCACACTGCCAATTATAAAGGTTGTAAGGTTTATCAAGACCTCATATCAAAAAGGTCAAACAGGCAAAGATTAATTTCAAATAGCCAAAAAAATTCGAATTTTATTATTAATAATAGAGAATACCCTAATTTGAATGGTATGGATAATAGTAAACAACATCAGAACAAATATAATATCTCATACTCTGAAGCGCTAAAAACTCAAGATTTTAACTATAATGCTCGTTTAGAGAAATTAGAAAATTTAATGGAGAATTTAATGAACATGATGACTATGCTGATGACCAAACTATGCAAGTGAATCTAAGAATAGCAATATGGAATGCAAACGGTCTTTTTAACCACAAAAACGAAATTGAAATTTTCCTCATAAACAACATTATTGATATTTTGCTGATCTCTGAATCTCATTTTACTGATAAAACCTATTTTAAAATAAAAGATTATGATACTATTACTGCAAATCACCCAGATAATAGAGCACATGCTGGTGCAGCCATATTAATAAAATCACATATTAAATATGAAACCCTTAGTCCTATTGAGAAAACATATATTCAATCTGCTGGTATCCAAATTACTTGCGATAATTCTAGCGTCAACATTTTTTCCATATATTCACCTCCTAGGCACAATATAAAATGTGAGCAATATGAAGACTTTTTTGAGCAACTTGGATCTAAATTCATTGTTGGGGGTGATTTTAATGCTAAAAATCCATGGTGGGGATCACGTTTGACAAATCCAAAAGGCAAAGAGCTTTACAAATGTATATCGAGAAATCTCTATTCTTTTTTATCAACTGGTAGACCAACATATTGGCCAACTGATCCTGCGAAAATACCAGATCTTTTGGATTTTGTTGTTTTTAGTGGTATATCTAGAACATATTTGGATATATTGGACTCTGATGATTTAAGTTCAGATCATAGTGCATTAATAGTCACATATAGCACAACTTGTGAGTCAGTATCTAAATAATTTAATATCATAAATAATAAAACAGATACAATTTATTTCAAGAATTTGATAGAAAACAATCTTAATTTAAACATTTCCATAAAAAGTGAGCATGAATTAGATGATGCCATTGAAACTTTAAATAAAGTAATATACGAAGCTGCTTACTTATCTACTCCACAATATCCTGAAGTGATGGGTACTAATGTCTTTATCTCTACTGAAATAAGAGAACTCATAAGAAACAAGCGAATTTTACGCAGAATATACCAAAATAGTAGAAATCAAATTGACAAAGCTAATTGGAATAGAGCATCAAATTATTTAAAAAAACGTTTAAAAGAATATAAAAATGATTCTGTTAAGGCTTATCTTAAAAACCTTGATGTCAGTAAAACTGACGAACACAGTCTATGGAAGGCAACAAAATACCTTAAACGTCCCGTCAGTAGAAATATACCTATAAAGAAAAGCAATGGTGAATGGTGCAGATCTAATAAGAGTAAAGCTTATGTATTTAAAGAATATTTAGAGGAAACCTTTATTCCCTTTAATGAATGTACTTCGTCTCAACAAGACGAAATAAACAATTTTCTTGATATTCCTTGCCAAATGGATCGTCCAATTAAAAGTATATCTCCTTCTGAAGTTCAAGTTATGATAAGAAATCTAAATAGCACCAAATCTCCTGGATATGATTTTATTAGCCCAAAAATTGTTAAGTTGTTACCTAAAAAAGGCATTATATTTCTGACCACAATATTTAATTCTGTAATAAGATTGAACTACTATCCGTCGCAATGGAAATATGCAAAAATTATAATGATACTAAAGCCTAATAAACGAGAAAATGAAGTAACATCTTATAGACCCATAAGCTTGTTACCTGTATTCTCTAAATTATTTGAGAGACTCATATTAACAAGATTACTTCCGATATTAGAAGATAAAAATATTATTCCCGATCACCAATTCGGATTCAGGCACAAACATGGTACACCTGAACAATGTCACCGTATTGTGCAGGAAATAACTAAAGCCCTGGAAAATAAGTTATATTGCTCAGCTGTATTTCTAGATATAAGTAAAGCATTCGATAAAGTATGGCACTGCGGTCTCCTCTACAAAATAAAACAACTACTTCCTGCCCCCTACTATTTCTTATTTAAATCATATTTATGTAATAGATCATTCTATGTTCATATTAATGGCGATGATTCCTCCTTTGGAGTTATAAAATCTGGAATCCCACAGGGAAGCGTTCTGGGTCCTATTCTTTATACCATCTACACATCAGATATGCCTATCAACCATGAATTAACTATAGCAACGTATGCAGATGATACCGCTATTTTGTCTACCAATGACTCTTGATCTAAAGCTTCTGAAATGTTACAAAATCAGCTTAATATTATTGAAACCTGGCTACAAAAATGGAATATGAAAGTCAATACGGAAAAATCAGTTAACGTTACTTTCACTTTAAGAAAAGGTGATTGCCCAACACTTTATTTAAATGGAAATTCTATTCCAAAATCAAATAACGTAAAATATTTAGGACTCCATTTGGATAGAAGACTCACATGGAAAGATCATGTCAAAGCTAAAAGAGAACATCTAAATATTAAAACAAAGAAAATGTACTGGCTCCTTGGACCAAACTCAGAGTTATGTTTGGAAAACAAAGTCATTTTATACAAAACTATCCTGAAGCCAATTTGGACTTATGGTGTTCAACTCTGGGGAACAGCTAGCAATTCTAACGTTGAAATTCTCCAACGATATCAGTCAAAAACATTAAGATTATTGACTAATGCTCCTTGGTTTATAAGCAACAATATCTTGCACAATGACCTTAAAATACCCACAATAAAAGAGGAAATTAACAAATTTAGTGAACGATATCTACAAAGACTTAGTGATCATGAAAATGTGTTAGCTATTACCCTTTTAGACAATAGTGATGAGGTACGAAGGCTTAAAAGATTTCATGTACTTGATCTACCTTTTAGACGCTGATTATTAATACTTATTTCCTTTTTATTATTATTAAGTTCACTGGAACTTAATAATGTAAGTTATTGTTAATTATTAAAAAATTTGCTTAATATTTCTTGTAAAATAGATTGCAAATAAATGAATATACGAAAAAAAAAAAAAAAAATGTTGTCTGCCTGAGTCTTCTTTAATAAAGTTCATTTCTCAACAACAATAACAACAAGCAAGAGTAAAAGATGAATGATGCATGTGAATTTCTTGAAAAGAAAAAAAATGCAATTTATTATTTTGTTGCTAGCAAAAATTTAAAGAAACAAATTACAAACTTTCAAATTTGTTTAACAACAAAAAACGAATATTAATTTTATAGAAAACTTTATTAATGCACACGTATTGAGTGAAAAAGAAAAGAAAATAAGAAGAAAAGTATCAAAGTATTAAAATCTGGCAAGAATGAATAATGTGTGAAAAACTGTGGGAAGAAAGGGATTAAATCATAAAAACATAAGAAAACTTAAAGAAATTGTTTAAAATTTCATAATTTTTTGCAAATATTTTTGCATAAACTATTATCATAGAATGTGTGTCTCATCAATAGCGGGTCGTAACACATAAAGAATACGTGTAAATCATAAAAACCCGCAACTTGTGGGCCGCAAGTCGAGATACGTATTTTTGTAATAAATATTCTTTGCTATTATTAAGAGAAAAATAACAAGTAAGAGTGTTATATTCGGCTATGCCGAATCTTATATACCCACCATCACACCTCGTTTGACTCGAATGAAACTTACTTATGTCGAATTTCATCTATATACTCGTATTTTTTAGGCCAGTTATAAGCGTTAAAGTAATTTTCTGAAGGGGACCTTATATAGGGGGTAGGGTCAATTATGGGTCGATCCTCATTAATGAGCGTTGCAGTCATTTTCTGAAGGGGACCTTATATGGGGGGTAGGGTCAATCATGGACCGATTCTCATAAAATTTTTTAGATAGATTTTGACTCGTATGAAACTTACTTCTGTTGAATTTCATCTATATACTAGTATTTTTAAGCCAGTAATGAGCGTTAAAGTCATTTTCTAAAGGGGACCTTATATGGGGGGTAGGGTCAATTATGGACCGATCCTCATAAAATTTTGCATAGTGATTTTGGATCATAAGGAACTTACTTTTGTCGAATTTCATCGCCATATTTGTATTTTTAAACAAGATATGGCTGTTAAAGCTGCTTTTCGAGGGGCCACTTGTATGGGGGCTATCCGAAAACATGGACCGATATTTCCCATTTTCAATACCAAACAAACCTTACCTATAAAAAATATTTATGTGAAATTTCAACCCTCTAGCTCTTTCCATTCGGACTCTATCGTGCTTTCAACAGACAGACGGACGGACGGACAAACGGACAGACATGGCTAGATCGTCTTAGAATTTAATGAGGACCCAGAATATATATACTTTTGTGGGTCTATGACCAATATTTCGATGTGTTACAAACGGAATGACAAAATGAATATACCCCCCATCTTTTTTGATGGTGGGTATAAAAATGTTTGTTGAAATCTACGGAATCCAAATCTTCCACAATTCTGTGATGCTTTCGAGAAGTTTTCTACTGAAAATAAGCAAAATGGGTCCTTAAATAAAGGAGATATGAGCGAAAATTCGACACAACTTTTGAAAATTTCATCTAGAATGTGCATGCTTGGACAAAACGAAATAACAACAACAATAACTTACAGCTTCATATGGTACAGGTTGTTTTTGTAAAAACAAAATGGAACAAAAAAGAACAACAGGTTATGTTATTGTTTTGTTATGACCAAAATCAAAGATGGAAAATTGTGTGTGAGAAATTAAGCAGGGATGTAATAAAAGAACTATTTTTTGGTACTTTTTCGTTCTCTAACAGGTGTTTTTTGTGTAAAATTAAGCATGAAACAAGCTGACTAATGGAGAACCTGTAAAAGAGGTACTTGGTACTTTTTCGTTCTTAAATTGGTACTTTTTTTGTTTTCTTTTATTTAGAACCTAGAACTTGTTCGTTCTTCTAAAGGTACTTTTTGAATTTTCTATAATATTAAACTTAGAAACTTGAAATTAAGCATGTAAAGCCCGAACTAAGTAGGGGGCTTTTTGGTACTTTTTCGTTCTTCAAAAGGTACTTATTATGTTTTCTTTATAATTGAACCTAGAAACTTGAAATTAAGCATGTAGAGCCCAGAGTAAATGAGAACCTATAAACAGGGACTTTTTGGTACTTTTTCGTTCTTCAAAAGGTACTTTTTGTGTTTTCTTTATTATTAAACCTAGAAACATGCAATTAAGCATATAGAGCCCAGAGTAAATGAGAACCTATAAAAGGGTACTTTTTGGTACCTACTTTTTCGTTCTTCAAAAGGTACTTTTTGTGTTTTCTTTAATATTGAAACTTGAAACTTAAAATTAAGCATGTAAAACCTAGAGTAAATGAGAACCTATAAAAGAGAACTTTTTGGTACATTTTCATTCTTCAAAAGGTACTTTTTGTGTTTTCTTTAACATTGAAACTAAAAACTTAAAATAAAGCATGTATGGGCCGGAGTTATTGAGAACCTATAAAAGGGTACTTTTTGGTACTGTTTCGTTCTTCTAAAGGTACCTTTTATGCTTTTTTTAATATTGAAACTAAAAACATAAAATTAAGCATGTAGAACCTAGAGTAAATGAGAACCTACAAAAGGGAGCCCAGAGTAAATGAGAACCTATAAAAGCCCAGGGTAAAGAGGAGACTTTTTGGTACTTTTTCGTTCTTCTAAGGGTACTTTTTTTGTTTTCTTTAATATTGAACCTAGAAACTTGAAATTAAGCATGTAAAGCCCGTACTAAGTAGGGGGCTTTTTGGTACTTTTTCGTTCTTCAAAAAGGTACTTATTATGTTATCTTTATAATTGAAACAAGAAACATAAAATTAAGCATGTAGAACCGAGAGTAAATGAGAACCTATAAAAAGGGGACATTTTGGTACTTTTTCGTTCCTCAAAAGGTACTTTTTGGATTTTCTATAATATTGAACGTAGAAACATGAAATTAAGCATGTAGAACCTAGAGTAAATGAGAACCTATATAAAGGGGACTTTTTGGTACTTTTTCGTTCCTCAAAAGGTACTTTTTGGATTTTCTATAATACTGAACGTAGAAACATGAAATTAAGCCCAGATTAAATAAGAACCTATAAAAGATAACTTTTTGGTACTTTTTCGTTCAATAAATTTTGTGTGAATATTAAAAAAGTATATATCAACCATTTTGGAAAATTCCTTTAGTATACAATAGTTAATCCTCTCAGCTATTAGAATCCGAAGAAAAATTGTGCCATTTTTAGTTTTAACCATTTTTTTGAAAAATTTTAAAGTTTCACCTAAATATTAAAATTTGAAATTTTTAACAATTTTTGTTTGAATATTAAATAAATACATATTATTAGTTTTAATTCATTTCTTTAGTATACAATAGTTTATCTTCTCGACTATTAGAATCCGAAGAGAAATGTTGCGATTTTTAGTTTAAACCATTTGTTTAGCAAATTTTAAAAATTTCACCAAAATTTAAAATTATTAAATTTTTAAAAAATTTTGTTTGAATATTAAAAAAGTACATATTAATAATTTTAGAAAAATTATTTAGTACTCAATAGCTTATCCTTTCAGCTATTAGAATCTGAAGGAAAATTTTAAGATTTTTAATTATAACGATTTTTTGTTGAATTTTTAAATTTCACCTAAATTTGAAATTTTTAACAAACTTTGTTGGAATATTACAAAAGTACATATTAACTGTGTTAATTAATTTCTTTATAATTCAATAGTTTATCTTCTCAGCTTTTAGAAACTGTAGGTAAATTTGGCGATTTTTAGTTTTAACCATTTTTTGGCGAATTTTAAAGTTTCACCTAAATTTTAAAATTTTAAATTTTTAACAAATTTTGTTGGAATATTACAAATGTATATAAAAACCGTTTTAATTTCTTTCTTTATTATTGAATAGCTTATCCTTTCAGCTACTAGAAGAAGAAGAAAAATTTTGCAATTTTTAGTTTAAAACATTTTTTTTGGCGAATTTCACCAAATTTTAAATTTTTCAAATTTTTTACAACTTTTGTTTGAATTTTAGAAAAGTACATATTAATTATTTAAGAAAATTTGTTTAGTATTCAATAGTTTATCTTATCAACTTTAAGAAACAGAAGAAATATTTTGCGATTTTTAGTTTTAACAATTTTTTAGCGAATTTTAAAATTTCACCTCAGTTTAAATTTTTTTTAATTTTTAGCAATTTTTGCTTGAATATTAAAAAAGTACATATTAACCATTTTAGAAAATTTCTTTAGTATTTAATAGCTCATCCTCTCAGCTATTAGAATCTAAAGAAAAATTTTGCAATTTTATTTTTTAACAATTTTTTGGCGATTTTTTAAATTTCACCTAAATTTGAAAATTTTCAATTTTTAATAAATTTCGTTTGTATATTAAAAAAAGTACATATCTACCATTTTGGAAAATTTCGTTAGTATTCAATAGTTTAACATCTCAGCTTTAAGAAACAGAAGAAATATTTTGCGATATTAAGTTTTAACCATTTTTTGGCGAATTTTAAAAATTTCACAAAAATTTAAAATTTTTCAGTTTTTAACAAACTTTGTTGGAATATTACAAAAGTACATATTAACGGTTTTAATTGATTTCTTTATTATTTGATAGCTTGTTCTCTCAGCTATTAGAATCTAAAGATTTGCGATTTTTATTTGTAACGAATTTTTAGTGAATTTTAAAATTTCACTTAAATTTAAAATTTTTCAGTTTTTAACAAACTTTGTTTTAATATTAAAAAAAGTACATATCAACCATTTTGGAAAATTTCTTTAGTATTCAATAGTTTAACTTCTCAGCTTTAAGAACCAAAAGTAAAATTGTGCGATTTTAAGTTCTAACGAATTTTTGTCGAATATTTAAGTTAACGCTAAATTTGTCACTTTTTTATTATGAATATTTTTTTTACATTTTTCTATTAGTATTAGCTATTTCACTTAAAAACATTTTAAAATTTTCTAAACCACAAACATACATTTTAACCTAAATTGCTTTCTTCAAAAACTCATTAATATTGCATTAACTTTGACATAACTGCTCTTAACCTAACAAGGTAATTTGCCAAAAAAAAAAAATGAAAAACAGGTAACATACCAAATTGATCTTTAATAACCTTTTATAGACTAAAGCTCTGATTCATAAAATGTTATTAAAAGTTTATCAAACAAAATTGCAAACAAAATTTATTCTATAAACCTTTGATAAAGGTTTAAGAATAAGATTTTTAAAAATATGTCTATGTCCCTCATGTTTGAAACACATTTTCATAGAAAAACCCAATTTTTACACATTTCAAACTTAACACAATAATTAAACCACATGAACAACAGTAGAGAAGAGTAGAGAAGTATCCTTAAAGGACCTTTACTTGCCAATACATTCATACAATTGCTGTGCGAAAATTTTCCAACAATATGTTTAAGTATTCAATTTACATCGGAACAAAAATTCTCCAAATTACAAGATATACCAAAAACTACTTGAAAATCTTTCAATAACCTCTTAGCACTAAAGAATTTTTAGGGTAAAACTTAAAATTTTGTTATAAAGAAAAAAAAATTGCGCCTTAACTTACATTAAGTTTATCATTGCCTGCATTTAGGGGTATAGGAGGTGTGGGAGTGGCAGATTTTTCCTGTTGGTTTTCTTGATTTTCCATTTTGATTACAAAAAACTTTTTTATTTCAAATGAATTTTTTCTTTTTTTTAATATTTTTTCAATTTTCTCACTTTTTTTAAAACTTTTTTTAAATAAAGTCCTTTTTTCAATAAAGTTCTTTTAATTATGTTATGACTCCGTTTAGTTAAGAGTAAAAATTTGTTAAACTGTTCTAACGCTTAGACGTCCAACGAGTAACTGACAGCGTTAGTAGGTTATAAACCTTCTTTAACATAAACACAACATGTTTAAACATGATACAACAAAATCAAACCGAAAAAAAGCACAAACAAAATGAAAACACAAGTCAGTAACAAAAAAAGTACAAATGGCAAAAAATTTAAGAAAAAAAAAAAAAAAAAACACAACAAAACAAAATGTATGCCACACTAACTACAATACATAAGAGTTTTGCTACTGCAACAACAACAATAACAAGTGAAAGAAAACAAGAACAACAACACTTGTTTAAACTTTAACAATAGTTGAAAATCAAAACATTAACTTTTACATTTTATGTTTTGTTTCCTTTATTCGTAGTTTACTAACATTCGGTAAAATGAGAAAAACAAATGAAAACCGAAAAGCTTTTCTCTATGGTTGTTGTTGTTAAAGAGAAAGAGAGTTAAGTTAATAAAACAGTATAGCCAGATGTTTGCAAAGAACTATTTACAAGTTCCTCTAGTATTTTATATGCTAATTTTACGATCTTTCTGAAGATCCCAGATATCAAAGGGTGCTAAATCGGGGAACAATTTTATCAGATATGCTTTCGAGAAGTTTCCTATTTAAAATTAGTTCAGTTCTACGTTAGATCTAGTTCAGTTCTAGTTCAGTTTTACTTTAGATCTAGTTCAGTTCTAGTTCAGTTCTAGTTCAGTTCTAGTTCAGTTCTAGTTCAGTTCTAGTTCAGTTCTAGTTCAGTTCTAGTTCAGTTCTAGTTCAGTTCTAGTTCTAGTTCAGTTCTAGTTCAGTTCTAGTTCAGTTCTAGTTCAGTTCTAGTTCAGTTCTAGTTTCAGTATCTAGTTCAGTTCTAGTCAGTTCTAGTTCAGTTCTAGTTCAGTTCTAGTTCAGTTCAGTTCAGTTCTAGTTCCAGTTCTAGTTCAGTTCTAGTTCAGTTCTAGTTCAGTTCTAGTTCAGTTCTAGTTCAGTTCTAGTTCAGTTCTAGTTCAGTTCTAGTTCGTTCTAGTTCCAGTTCTAGTTCAGTTCTAGTTCAGTTCTAGTTCAGTTCTAGTGTCAGTTCTAGTTCAGTTCTAGTTCAGTTCTAGTCAGTTCTAGTTCAGTTCTAGTTCAGTTCTAGTTCAGTTCTAGTTCAGTTCTAGTTCAGTTCTAGTTCAGTTTCTAGTTCAGTTCTAGTTCAGTTCTAGTTCAGTTCTAGTTCAGTTCTAGTTCAGTTCTAGTTCAGTCTAGTTCAGTTCTAGTTCAGTTCTAGTTCAGTTCTAGTTCAGTTCTAGTTCAGTTCTAGTTCAGTTCTAGTTCAGTTCTAGTTCAGTTCTAGTTCAGTTCTAGTTCAGTTTCAGTTCTAGTTCAGTTCTAGTTCAGTTCTAGTTCAGTTCTAGTTCAGTTCTAGTTCAGTTCTAGTTCAGTTCTAGTTCAGTTCTAGTTCAGTTCTAGTTCAGTTCTAGTTCAGTTCTAGTTCAGTTCTAGTTCAGTTCTAGTTCAGTTCTAGTTCAGTTCTAGTTCAGTTCTAGTTCAGTTCTAGTTCAGTTCTAGTTCAGTTCTAGTTCAGTTCTAGTTCAGTTCTAGTTCAGTTCTAGTTCAGTTCTAGTTCAGTTCTAGTTCAGTTCTAGTTCAGTTCTAGTTCAGTTCTAGTTCAGTTCTAGTTCAGTTCTAGTTCAGTTCTAGTTCAGTTCTAGTTCAGTTCTAGTTCAGTTCTAGTTCAGTTCTAGTTCAGTTCTAGTTCAGTTCTAGTTCAGTTCTAGTTCAGTTCTAGTTCAGTTCTAGTTCAGTTCTAGTTCAGTTCTAGTTCAGTTCTAGTTCAGTTCTAGTTCAGTTCTAGTTCAGTTCTAGTTCAGTTCAGTTCTAGTTCAGTTCTAGTTCAGTTCTAGTTCAGTTCTAGTTCAGTTCTAGTTCAGTTCTAGTTCAGTTCTAGTTCAGTTCTAGTCAGTTCTAGTTCAGTTCTAGTTCAGTTCTAGTTCAGTTCTAGTTCAGTTCTAGTTCATTTCTAGTTCAGTTCTAGTTCAGTTCTAGTTCTGTTCTTCTTTAATTCTATTTCAGTTCTATCTGGCAACCCCTTTTTTTTAACCATTTTATTAACACTCTCAATTCTGTCTTGTTTTCTATTAAACAAAAGCTTTCATTACCCTTAAAAAACTAAGCTTTACAGCTGAAAAAGAAATCAAGAAAAAGCTGAATTTGTTTACTATTTAATATTTTTTTTATTATGTTTTCAACTTTTATTTTTATTTTGATGCCATATTTTATCATCACCTACTTATGTTGCATTAATGTACATTTTGTTTTCTACAAATGCTGCCACACAAACAAATGTTTTATTAAACAAGAACACCCCCTATTTAGGCCTCAAACCCAACCGGCTAAATCCCTTAAAGACTAGAAAACAGACACACAGCAAGCAAATCTCATAAATTCATTCAACATTGTGATGCTTAAAACAAAAGTGTCAGAAAAAAACGAAAAATAATGAATGAATGAATGAAAGGTGGGGGATGGATAGGGAAAAATAAAAAAAGTTAAAGAGGTTGAGGGACATTATGGAAACCAGTGCCCTAGGTCAGAGTTAACTGGGTTGTAGCATGGTGGTGTAACATAATGTTTATAATAAATTTGTGTCAGCAGGGGTGAAAGACAAAGAGAGAGCGAGGGCGGGAAGGAAGGAGAGAGATATAGAGTTCATTGGTTGCTGCCACACGTATTAAATTAAAACGCAATAAAGTAACACAAATTAATAATGAATGATTTAGCACAATAATAATCATTTTTTTTCATCTTGTTTTTTTTGTGCTGACTGCGGTTTTTATTAAAGCATTCTAACTAACATTATTTTATTAGAATTTTTCATAAAATAGGAGCAACAATTTAAAGCAATTATTAAAATTCACCTTTTGTCAGAGTAAGTAATAAATAGTAAGAAAATTAAGACAGGAAAGAACATACTTAACTGGGTTTTAGCCCCAAAATATGCTATGCTTTTTTACTGCAAATGTTGAAAAATCTTCTATATACCCACATATAATATACACAAGAGTCGTGTTAACATGTGACTGATTTCCAATCGCAGTATAAGGAACTTTTTGGGGTCAAAGGGCACTATACTCTATATTCTAGCCTACAGTCTAGTCTATATTCTAGCCTACAGTCTAGTCTATATTCTAGCCTACAGTCTAGTCTATAGTCTTAGTCTAGTCTATAGTCTAGTCTATAGTCTAGTCTATAGTCTAGTCTATAGTCTAGTCTATAGTCTAGTCTATAGTCTAGTCTATAGTCTAGTCTATAGTCTAGTCTATAGTCTAGTCTATAGTCTAGTCTATAGTCTAGTCTATAGTCTATAGTCTAGTCTATAGTCTAGTCTATAGTCTAGTCTATAGTCTAGTCTATAGTCTAGTCTATAGTCTAGTCTATAGTCTAGTCTATAGTCTAGTCTAGTCTATAGTCTAGTCTATAGTCTAGTCTATAGTCTAGTCTATAGTCTAGTCTATAGTCTAGTCTAGTCTATAGTCTAGTCTATAGTTTAGTCTATAGTCTAGTCTATAGTGTAGTCTATAGTCTAGTCTATAGTCTAGTCTATAGTCTAGTCTATAGTCTAGTCTATAGTCTAGTCTATAGTCTAGTCTAGTCTATAGTCTAGTCTATAGTCTAGTCTATAGTCTAGTCTAGTCTATAGTCTAGTCTATAGTCTAGTCTATAGTCTAGTCTATAGTCTAGTCTATAGTCTAGTCTATAGTCTAGTCTATAGTCTAGTCTATAGTCTAGTCTATAGTCTAGTCTATAGTCTAGTCTATAGTCTAGTCTATAGTCTAGTCTATAGTCTAGTCTATAGTCTAGTCTATAGTCTAGTCTATAGTCTAGTCTATAGTCTAGTCTATAGTCTAGTCTATAGTCTAGTCTATAGTCTAGTCTATAGTCTAGTCTATAGTCTAGTCTATAGTCTAGTCTATAGTCTAGTCTATAGTCTAGTCTATAGTCTAGTCTATAGTCTAGTCTATAGTCTAGTCTATAGTCTAGTCTATAGTTTAGTCTATAGTCTAGTCTATAGTCTAGTCTATAGTCTAGTCTATAGTCTAGTCTATAAACTAGTCTATAGTCTAGTCTATAGTCTAGTCTATAGTCTAGTCTATAGTCTAGTCTATAGTCTAGTCTATCTATAGTCTAGTCTATAGTCTAGTCTATAGTCTAGTCTATAGTCTAGTCATATAGTCTAGTATCTAGTCTATAGTCTAGTCATAGTCTAGTCAAGTCTAGTCATAGTCTATAGTCTGTCTATAGTCTAGTCTATAGTCTAGTCTAATAGTTCTAGTCTTAGCTCTAGTCTAGTAGTCTAGTCTATAGTCTAGTCTATAGTCTAGTCTATAGTCTAGTCTATAGTCTAGTCTATAGTCTAGTCTATAGTCGTATCTAGACTAGTCTAGTCTATCGTCTAGTCTATAGTCTAGTCTATAGTCCTAGTCTAGTAGTCACTAGTCTAGTCTATAGTCTAGTCTATAGTCTAGTCATAGTCTAGTCTATAGTCTAGTCTATAGTCTAGTCTATAGTCTAGTCTATAGTCTAGTCTATAGTTAGTCTATAGTCTAGTTAAGTCTAGTTCTTGTCTAGTCTATAGTCTAGGCTTAGTCTAGTCTATAGTCTAGTCTATAGTTAGTCTATAGTCTAGTCTATAGTCTAGTCTATAGTCTAGTCTATAGTCTAGTCTATAGTCTAGTCTATAGTCTATTCTATTATTTAGTCTATAGTCTAGTCTATAGTCTAGTCTATAGTCTAGTCTATAGTCTAGTCTATAGTCTAGTATTAGTCTAGTCTATAGTCTAGTCTATTAGTCTAGTCTATAGTCTTAGTCTATAGTCTAGTCTATAGTCTAGTCTATAGTCTAGTCTCTAGTTAGTTATTAGTCTAGTCTATAGTCTAGTCTATAGTCTAGTCTATAGTCTAGTCTATAGTCGAGTCTATAGTCTAGTCTATAGTCTAGTCTATAGTCTAGTCTATAGTCTAGTCTATAGTCTAGTCTATAGTCTAGTCTATAGTCGAGTCTATAGTCTAGTCTATAGTCTAGTCTATAGTCTAGTCTATAGTCTAGTCTATAGTCTAGTCTATAGTCTAGTCTATAGTCTAGTCTATAGTCTAGTCTATAGTCTAGTCTATAGTCTAGTCTATAGTCTAGTCTACAGTCTAGTCTATAGTCTAGTCTATAGTCTAGTCTATAGTCTAGTCTATAGTCAAGTCTATAGTCTAGTCTATAGTCTAGTCTATAGTCTAGTCTATAGTCTAGTCTATAGTCTAGTCTATAGTCTAGTCTATAGTCTAGTCTATAGTCTAGTCTATAGTCTAGTCTAGTCTATAGTCTAGTCTAGTCTATAGTCTAGTCTATAGTCTAGTCTATAGTCTAGTCTCTAGTCTAGTCTATAGTCTAGTCTATAGTCTAGTCTATAGTCTAGTCTATAGTCTAGTCTAAGTCTAGTCTATAGTCTAGTCTATAGTCTAGTCTATAGTCTAGTCTATAGTCTAGTCTATAGTCTAGTCTATAGTCTAGTCTATAGTCTAGTCTATAGTCTAGTCTATAGTCTAGTCTATAGTCTAGTCTATAGTCTAGTCTATAGTCTAGTCTATAGTCTCGTCTATAGTCTAGTCTATAGTCTAGTCTATAGTCTAGTCTATAGTCTAGTCTATAGTCTAGTCTATAGTTCTAGTCTATAGTAGTCTAAGACTATAGACTAGGACTATAGACTAGACTATAGACTAGACTATAGACTAGACTATAGTCTAGTCTATAGTCTAGTCTATAGTCTAGTCTATAGTCTAGCTAGCCTATAGTCTAGTCTATAGTCTAGTTCTATAGTCTAGTCTATAGTCTAGTCTATAGTCTAGTCTATAGTCTAGTCTATAGTCTAGTCTATAGTCTAGTCTATAGTCTAGTATAGTCTAGTCTATAGTCTAGTCTATAGTCTAGTCTAGTCTAGTCTAGTCTAGTCTATAGTCTAGTCTATAGTCTAGTCTATAGTCTAGTCTATAGTCTAGTCTATAGTCTAGTCTATAGTCTAGTCTATAGTCTAGTCTATAGTCTAGTCTATAGTCTAGTCTATAGTCTAGTCTATAGTCTAGTCTAGTCTAGTCTAGTCTATAGTCTAGTCTAAACTATAGACTAATCTCTAGTCTGTAGCGAAGCACCCCGGTTACTCTAGTAAATCATATTTAGAATAAAGAGTGCTACTTGTGTGTGTTTACCTACGCTTCTCTAATGTATGAGTGAGTATTGCTTTCAAAACAAAACAAAAAAAAATACTCATGAGTATTGTTGTATTTTCACATTACATTGCTTTTTCTTATTTGTTCGTTCTACATTGTTTTACAAGTTGTATGTAGTAAATGTGTAAAAGTGGCTTATTATGTGGGAGCATTTTTTCAAGAAACAACAGCAAAAAATCTAGAATAATAAGGTAATTGTACCTGCTGCATTTAATTTCCTAGTATTAACGGTATTGTTTTTTCTTTTTCTTTCTACTCTGTAATTTTCCCATTAGTTTGACAATATCATTGGTGCGCTAACTTGAGTGTATTAATTTGAGTTGAAGAACCCCTTTTTCTCTTTGATGATGTTTTAGCTTTAAAAAATTGCGTTCTGTTGTTTAAAAACAGTAAGAAAAAGAAGAACAATAAAATGTTTGAAGAAAGAAAATTAAAACGTTTTGTTTTACTTTCTATGGTTGAATGTACTTTGGTATTTGTGCGAATATTTTTCCTAATAAATTCCCAGTAAATGACCTTGAGTTATATAATTAAAAGGAAAATATTGTATTAAAGATAATTTTTGAAAATAGTTGTGGGATATTGTAGACTTTTTAGAACCTAAAAATAAATCAATAAGTTATTTACAGACAGACATACTTTGCAAGTCCTTCAAATACAGAATTTAATTAAAATTTAAATATTTCTGCAAGAATACTTTGAAGTTTTCCTTTTGCTCTTTTAAAAAAGAAACATTCGTATAACAAAAACATTAAACAAAATCTGCATTTTGTTTTAACTCTAGTATTCCTATTGCCATTTAATCTATCAAATTGTATTTGTATGTGGAACTGTCAATCATGTGTGTGTCATATTGAGTTGTGATTTGCCACAAGCAGCAGTCAATTTGCCCATTAACATTCAACATAGATAAAGAAATAAGAAAACAATTTACGAAGGCGTATGATGAATGAATAAATTTAAGAATTTAAAAATTAAGTAAACAAACTGGTGAACATACATACATTCACAGTACATAACAAGAATAGTAGTAGACATTGCAACAACTAAGATTAGACAAAATTCCAAAAAATTATTTTATGGAAATTTTTTTGTGCCAACAGGTGTGAGTGAGTTGACTGCTGTAGTTGAACTTTAAAAACACTATTTCACAGCCAAACACCAAATTTCCATTAATTTTAATAACACATTTTGTTATTTTCATTCTTTTATTGTAAACATACTTTTTGATGGAAATATACATATATACATAACTACGAAAGAGATTTTCGACACTAATGCCCCAAATAAAAGAAACATTTGAAAATATATTTCGCAAAAATAAACATGGATTTTTTTTTATAAAATTGCGATAAAAAATAACATTTTAAAATTCCATACATGTATAAAATACATATACATAGAATACATGTACACTGAAACAAATATAGATATTATGTACTGAAATAAATTTGCATTTAGTTGCAAAACAAATGTTTATTAAGTGTGAATGACACTTAACACAAATACAATACAACAAATGTAGAAACTGTCAAAAATGTTCGACATAAACAAAACAAACACACAAGTATTTGTTATTGTTTTAAAATATGGAAATTAAATTAAAATTAAAGAAGGGTTTAAAGCAGACATTTAAAAGAATAACATGTTCAAGAACAATTCACTAACTAGACTATAGACTAGACTATAGCCCAAACTAGACTATAAACTAGAGACCAGACTGTAGACTAGACCATAGACTAGACTATAGACTAGACTGTAGACTAGACTATAGATTAGACTATAGACTAGACTATAGACTAGACTATAGACTAGACTATAGACTAGACTATAGAATAGACTATAGAATATACTATAGAATAGACTATAGACTAAACTATAGACTAGACTATACACTAGACTATAGACTATAGACTACACGATAGACTAGACTAGACTATAGGCTATAGACTAGACTATAGACTAGACTATAGACTAGACTATAGACTAGACTATAGACTAGACTATAGACTAGACAATAGACTAGACTATAGACTAGACTATAGACTAGACTATAGACTAGACTATAGACTAGACTATAGACTAGACTATAGACTAGACTATAGATTAGACTATAGACTAGATATTGACTATAGATAGACTATAGACTAGACTATAGACTAGACTATAGACTAGACTATAGACTAGACTATAGACTAGACTATAGACTAGACTATAGACTAGACTAAGACTAGACTATAGACTAGACTATAGACTAGACTATAGACTAGACTATAGACTAGACTATAGACTAGACTATAGACTAGACTATAGACTAGACTATAGACTAGACTATAGACTAGACTATAGACTAGACTATAGACTAGACTATAGGACTAGACTATAGACTAGACTATAGACTAAGACTATAGACTAGACTATAGACTAGACTATAGACTAGACTATAGACTAGACCTATAGACTAGACTATAGACTAGACTATAGACTAGACTATAGACTAGACTATAGACTAGACTATAGACTAGACTATAGACTAGACTATAGACTAGACTATAGACTAGACTATAGACTAGACTATAGACTAGACTATAGACCTAGACTATAGACTAGACTATAGACTAGACTATAGACTAGACTATAGACTAGACTATAGACTAGACTATAGACTAGACTATAGACTAGACTATAGACTAGACTATAGACTAGACTATAGACTAGACTATAGAATAGACTATAGACTATGACTATTGACAAGACTATAGACTTAGAATAATAGACTTACTATAGACTATAGACTATAACACAAGACTATAGTTGTTCAGTTCTTGTTCAGTTCTAGTTCAGTTTCTAGTTCAGTTCTAGTTCAGTTCTAGTTCCAGTTCTAGTTCAGGTTCTAGTTCAGTTCTAGTTCAGTTCTAGTTCAGTTCTAGTTCAGTTCTAGTTCAGTTCTAGTTCAGTTCTAGTTCAGTTCTAGTTCAGTTCTAGTTCAGTTCTAGTTCAGTTCTAGTTCAGTTCTAGTTCAGTTCTAGTTCAGTTCTAGTTCAGTTCTAGTTCAGTTCTAGTTCAGTTTCTAGGTTCAGTTCTAGTTCAGTTCTAGTTTCAGTTCTAGTTCAGTTCTAGTTCAGTTCTAGTTCAGTTCTAGTTCAGTTCTAGTTCAGTTCTAGTTCAGTTCTAGTTCAGTTCTAGTTCAGTTCTAGTTCAGTTCTAGTTCAGTTCTAGTTCAGTTCTAGTTCAGTTCTAGTTCAGTTCTAGTTCAGTTCTAGTCAGTTCTAGTTCAGTTCTAGTTCAGTTCTAGTTCAGTTCAGTTCTAGTTCAGTTCTAGTTCAGTTCTAGTCAGTTCTAGTCAATTCTAGTTCAGTTCTAGTTCAGTTCTAGTTCAGTTCTAGTTCAGTTCAGTTCTAGTTCAGTTCTAGTTTAGTTCTAGTTCAGTTCTAGTTTCAGTTCTAGTTCAGTTCTAGTTCAGTTCTAGTTCAGTTCTAGTTCAGTTCTAGTTCAGTTCTAGTTCAGTTCTAGTTCAGTTCTAGTCAGTTCTAGTTTCAGTTCTAGTTCAGTTCTAGTTCAGTTCTAGTTCAGTTCTAGTTCAGTTCTAGTTCAGTTCTAGTTCAGTTCTAGTTCAGTTCTAGTTCAGTTTCTAGTTCAGTTCTAGTTCAGTTCTAGTTCAGTTCTAGTTCAGTTCTAGTTCAGTTCTAGTTCAGTTCTAGTTCAGTTCTAGTTCAGTTCTAGTTCAGTTCTAGTTCAGTAATACAAAAGTGATCAAATTATGACTTGACTACAGCTAAATCTTGATTGTGTATAATCCTAGTATACGAAAATATCAATAAAAACATAAACACTTTCTGACATATTGCTGTCTACATACTATAATCACCCTTTATTCTAAACATAAACACAGAACTAAATAAAAATAAACAAACAAATAGCCCCAAAAAAGTAATAAAAATAATAAAAACAATTCTTTAAAGAAAAGAATAACAATTGAAAGAAACAGCTTAAATATTCTTCGATGGCATTAACAATTTAAAACTCACACAACCCACCTTCAAAAAAAAAAAAAAACAATACAGCACTCTGTGCCAAAATTAAAAAAAAAAAAAAGTAAAAAACAATAACAAATACAAATCAAATACAACAACAAAAAATTAAAACAAATCACATTGAAAACAAAAGAAAAAAACGCCGCAAATATTTGAAATCCTTAGACAAAAGAAAATAAAAAGAACGAAGTAATAAAAAATGTATTAAGAAGAAAAAAACAACAAAAATTGAATGGTCTAGTATATTACAATAAAAAATCAAAATAAATACTATAGTATAACTATATGATAAATACAAGATTAAAAGAATATTTTTGGCCAAAAAACACAAAATTACCACAACAAGCTTTATTTCCCTTTCCTCTTCCCTCTGCGCCCATTTAAAAAATATTATTGACTCTCGAGTCTTATCATCATAATGATGGTTCATGATGGTTGACCATAGACTTGTAATTTAGAAAATTAATATCACTCACTTTGTCAACATTTTATTAATGATTTCATGTGTTCGGGTGTGTAATTTACAATGTTTACAAGTTGAAAAAATTAAAAATTTTTGTAAAATTTATAGAAATTATTATATATATAAAACGTTTTCTTTTAGAATGAATGTTTCTTTGTTGTGATTTGAAAAGAGAGAATGAGGAACAACGGGGAATGTGAGATTTTTATCGGCTAATGTTTGTGCGGGGGTGCGAATGTAAAAACGGTTTATCATACACTGAGAGAAAAAATATATAAATTGAATAAGTATGGAGAAGACTATAGACTAGAATATAAACTATATTAAAGACTACTATTGACAAGACTAGACAATAGACCAGAATATAGACTAGATTATAGAATAGACTATACTTTAGACTAGACTAGACTATAGACTAGACCATAGACTAGACTATAGACTAGACTATAAACTAGACTATAAACTAGACTATAGACTAGACTGTAGACTAGACTGTAGACTAGACTATAGACTAGACTATAGACTAGACTATAGACTAGACTATAGACTAGACTATAGACTAGACTATAGACTAGACTATAGACTAGACTATAGACTAGACATAGACTGACTATAGACTAGACTATAGACTAGAAACTTATAGACTAGACTATAGACTAGACTATAGACTAGACTATAGACTAGACTATAGACTAGACTATAGACTAGACTATAGACTAGACTATAGACTAGACTATAGACTAGACTATAGACTAGACTATAGACTAGACTATAGACTAGACTATAGACTAGACTATAGACTAGACTATAGACTAGACTTATAGGACTAGGACTATAGACTAGACTATAGACTAGACTATAGATAGACTATAGACTAGACTATAGACTAGACTATAGACTAGACTATAGAATAGACAAAAGACTAGACTATAGACTAGACACAAAGACTAGAGTATAGAATAGACAATAGACTAACTATAGACTAGACTATAACTAGACTATAGACTAGACTATAGACTAGACTAGACTATAGACTAGACTATAAACTAGACTATAGACTAGACTATAGACTAGACTAGACTAGACTAGACTAGCTAGACTATAGACTAGACTAGATTAGACTAGATTAGACTAGATTAGACTAGACTATAGACTAGACTAGACTATAGACTAGACTAGACTAGACTAGACTATAGACTAGACTAGACTAGACTAGACTAGACTAGACCAGACCAGACTAGACTAGACTAGACTAGACTAGACTAGACTAGACTAGATTAGACTAGACTAGACTATAGACTAGACTATAGACTAGACTATAGACTAGACAATAGACTAGACAATAGACTAGACAATAGACTAGACAATAGACTAGACTATAGACTAGACTATAGACTAAACTATAGACTAGACTATAGACTAGACTATAAACTAGACTATAGACTAGACTATAGACTAGACTATAGACTAGACTATAGACTAGACTATAGACTAGACTATAGACTAGACTATAGACTAGACTATAGACTAGACTATACTAGACTAGACTAACTAGACTAGACTATAGACTAGACTATAGACTAGACTATAGACTAGACTAGACTATAGACTAGACTATAGACTAGACTATAGACTAGACTATAGACTAGACTATAGACTAGACTATAGACTAGACTATAGACTAGACTATAGACTAGACTATAGACTAGACTATAGACTAGACTAGAGACTAGACTATAGACTAGACTATAGACTAGACTATAGACTAGACTATAGACTAGACTATAGACTAGACTATAGACTAGACTATAGACTAGACTATAGACTAGACTATAGACTAGACTATAGACTAGACTATAGACTAGACTATAGACTAGACTATAGACTAGACTATAGACTAGACTATAGACTAGACTATAAACTAGACTATAGATTAGACTATAGACTGACTATAGACTAGACTATAGACTAGACTATAGACTAGACTATAGACTAGACTACAGACTAGACTAAAGACTAGACTATAGACTAGACTATAGACTAGACTATAGACTAGACTAGAGACTAGACTATAGACTAGACTATA
This sequence comes from Lucilia sericata, assembly GCF_015586225.1. NCBI lineage: Eukaryota > Metazoa > Arthropoda > Insecta > Diptera > Calliphoridae > Lucilia > Lucilia sericata. The sequence continues at coordinate 139,898 of NW_023994934.1, forward strand.
GACTAGACTATAGACTAGACTATAGACTAGACTATAGACTAGACTTAGACTAGACTATAGACTAGGCTATAGACTAGACTATAGACTAGACTATAGACTAGACTATAGACTAGACTATAGACTAGACTATAGACTAGTCTATAGACTAGACTATAGACTAGACTATAGACTAGACTATATACTAGACTATAGACTAGACTATAGACTAGACTATAGACTAGACTATATACTAGACTATAGACCAGACTATAGACTAGACTATAGACTATAATATAGACTATTTTGCTTGCCAAAATATCATCTTCATAAATTTAAAGACAAATCTTTCAAATTTAAATATTTCATAAAAATAAAAGGTTTTTAAGTAAATTTTTATATAGTTTTTTTTTTTAATTTAATTCAAAATTTATAGCATGACACCCTTTTTGCGACAAAATTTATTATTTATAGGCTACAGAAACACAATAAAAAATAAAGCCAAAACAAAAAAAATAATAATTCTTAATTATACAACATTTCGAAATTTTAATAAGTAAATACAATACATAGTATGTATGTGTATTTGTATAATACAATACGATACAGACATCTTCTTTCAGCTTTAAATTGAATCATATTATCTAGACACATTAAAATATTTTCACAAAAAAAAAAAAAATAAATAAATAAAAATTTAAATAATATTCAGACAAACAACATGCATACTAAAATATGCGTGGCTAAAAATAAATTCTCTTCAGAAAAAAATCATATAAAAAAATTTAAACAAAAAAAAAAAATATCTAGGCTCTAGTAATACAGTGAATAAAATACAAGAACAGTGGTTGAGAAAGAAGAATTAAAAGGGCAAAATAAAAATATTAAACTGAGAGGGTCTTTTAATAAATTAACTTTTAACAAAAAAATGTTCCTTTATGAAACTAAACAAAATTATTTGTTATTATTTTCTACTATTTTGCTCACTGTGCTTTAATTTAAAATAATCACGCAAAAAATGTTTCCATTAAGTGAATATTCTTATTTTAATTTTTTTTGCTTTACAGACTCTCGCTTTTTTGAGAACCTAAACAAAATGACTAGCAGCGACAACAACTACAACAGCAGAGAATAATTATCAATTAAACGCATAAAAAAGTATTTGCAAAAAAAAATAACAACAAAAAATTGTGACTCGTAAACTAAACAATCTCAATTGTACTGAGAACGAAAAAAAAACACGCAGTGCATAAAAGAAATTAAAAACAGCAGCAGCAACAACCACATAAGAAGGTAGAAAAGAAGGGGAGGTGAAAAGTCAACTAAAAACACAACAACAAACAATTAGAGATCATTACGATAAACGTGATGCCCTACGATAATTTTAATGTTTTAAATAATTTATAAATCTGTATTTATATATTTAAATAGATCTATCTATCTATCTATCTATCTATCTATCTATCTATCTATCTATCTATCTATCTATCTATCTATCTATCTATCTATCTATCTATCTATCTATCTATATATCTATCTATCTATCTATCTATCTATCTATCTATCTATCTATCTATCTATCTATCTATCTATCTATCTATCTATCTATCTATCTATCTATCTATCTATCTATCTATCTATCTATCTATCTATCTATCTATCTATCTATCTATCTATCTTCTATCTATCTATCTATCTATCTATCTATCTATCTATCTATCTATCTATCTATCTATTCTATCTATCTATCTATCTATCTATCTATCTATCTATCTATCTATCTATCTATCTATCTATCTATCTATCTATCTATCTATCTATCTATCTATCTATCTATCTATCTACTATCTATCTATCTATCTATCTATCTATCTATCTATCTATCTATCTACTATCTATCTATCTATCTATCTATCTATCTATCTATCTATCTATCTATCTATCTATCATCTATCTATCTATCTATCTATCTATCTATCTATCTATCTATCTATCTATCTATCTATCTATCTATCTATCTATCTATCTATCTATCTATCTATCTATCTATCTATCTATCTATCTATCTATCTATCTATCTATCTATCTATCTATCTATCTATCTATCTATCTATCTATCTATCTATCTATCTATCTATCTATCTATCTATCTATCTATCTATCTATCTATCTATCTATCTATCTATCTATCTATCTATCTATCTATCTATCTATCTATCTATCTATCTATCTATCTATCTATCTATCTATCTATCTATCTATCTATCTATCTCTATCTATCTATCTATCTATCTATCTATCTATCTATCTATCTATCTATCTATCTATCTATCTATCTATCTATCTATCTATCTATCTATCTATCTTATCTATCTATCTATCTATCTATCTATCTATCTATCTATCTATCTATCTATCTATCTATCTATCTATCTATCTATCTATCTATCTATCTATCTATCTATCTATCTATCTATCTATCGATCTATCTATCTATCTATCTATCTATCTATCTATCTATCTATCTATCTATCTTATCTATCTATCTATCTATCTATCTATCTATCTATCATCTATCTATCTCCTATCTATCTATCTATCTATCTATCTATCTATCTATCTATCTATCTATCTATCTATCTATCTATCTATCTATCTATCTATCTATCTATCTATCTATCTATCTATCTAATCTATCTATCTATCTATCTTCTATCTATCTATCTATCTATCTATCTATCTATCTATCTATCTATCTATCTATCTATCTATCTATCTATCTATCTATCTATCTTCTATCTATCTATCTATCTATCTATCTATCTATCTATCTATCTATCTATCTATCTATCTATCTATCTATCTATCTATCTATCTATCTATCTATCTATCTATCTATCTATCTATCTATCTATCTATCTATCTATCTATCTATCTATCTATCTATCTATCTATCTATCTATCTATCTATCTATCTAGCTATCTATCTATCTATCTATCTTATCTATCTATCTATCTATCTATCTATCTATCTATCTATCTATCTATCTATCTATCTATCTATCTATCTATCTATCTATCTATCTATCTATCTATCTATCTATCTATCTATCTATCTATCTATCTATCTATCTATTCTATCTATCTATCTATCTATCTATCTATCTATCTATCTATCTATCTATCTATCTATCTATCTATCTATCTATCTATCTATCTACTATCTATCTATCTATCTATCTCTATCTATCTATCATCACTATCTATCTTCTATCTATCTATCTATCTATCTATCTATCTATCTATCTATCTATCTATCTATCTATCTATCTATCTATCTATCTATCTATCTATCTATCTATCTATCTATTCTATCTATCTATCTATCTATCTATCTATCTATCTATCTATCTATCTATCTATCTATCTATCTATCTATCTATCTATCTATCTATCTATCTATCTCTATCTATCTATCTATCTATCTATCTATCTCTATCTATCTATCTATCTATCTATCTATCTATCTATCTATCTATCTATCTACTATCTATCTATCTATCTATCTATCTATCTATCTATCTATCTATCTATCTATCTATCTATCTATCTATCTATCTATCTATCTATCTATCTATCTATCTATCTATCTATCTATCTATCTATCTATCTATCTATCTATCTATCTATCTATCTATCTATCTAATCTCTATCTATCTATCCTATCTATCTATCTATCTACTATCTATCTATCTATCTATCTATCTATCTACTATCTATCTATCTATCTATCTATCTATCTATCTATCTATCTATCTATCTATCTATCTATCTATCTATCTATCTATCTCTATCTATCTATCTATCTATCTATCTATCTATCTATCTATCTATCTATCTATCTATCTATCTATCTATCTATCTATCTATCTATCTATCTACTATCTATCTATCTATCTATCTATCTATCTATCTATCTATCTATCTATCTATCTACTATCTGCTATCTATCTATCTATCTATCTATCTATCTATCTATCTATCTATCTATCTATCTATCTATCTATCTATCTATCTAGCTATCTATCTATCTATCTATCTACTATCTATCTATCTATCTATCTATCTATCTATCTATCTATCTATCTATCTATCTATCTATCTATCTATCTATCTATCTATCTATGCTATCATCTATCCACCTGTGGGTTCAACCAATCTTATTTTTGTTTATAAATTCTGAGTATCGCCCACGGGACTTTTTTGTACCAAATCAAATTCCTATTATAAAAAATATAATATTATTGCGAAAAATTCAAAACAATTACCTAATTTTGTCAATTGATTGCTCTTGTCAACAAAAAAAAAAAAACCTGCATGTGCGGCCAAACATAACAGGGTTCAAGGGTGAAATCTTATCAGCAAATAGGTACGTTAAGCAAAATGTGCTAAAATTTTATTACACAATCACTAATTATAAAAAAAAAAACATAAATATACTCTGCCCCACTGTAGGGGAAAACAAAGTAATGAACAAATTGCAGCAAAGCATCCACAGTTTTTCTTTGACAGACGACTTTTCAGTTGGCCTAAATTTTGTTTTCGCTTATTTTATATTTATTTCTTGATATTTTTTAAAAATAAACTGTAAGTTAATTTTACGTTGTTGTTTATCATTTAACATTACTTTTATTTAATAAATTAAATGCATTAAGTATGAAAGACAAAAATTAAAAAGATATTGGCCTTACAAACTTTTCCACTGCAGATAAACGAACAGACACACCCTCTTTTTGTTACACTTTATCTGCTTAAGTGGTTTAATAATAAGCAGCAGCATAAAAACAGAAAAAACAACAACAACAACAACATTAGTGAAAAAAGTCATAACAATAATAGCAATAACAAAAAAAGAAGAGAACCCCATAAATATTAATAGAACAACAATAACTTATCGACCTCTTCAATGAACTTGACCTTTTACACTTAAGCTTTGTTTATTGGGTGAAACAGGGAGACTTACAAATGGAATTTTCTTTGTCTCTTTTACTGGCTTTTAAGCAGTTTGTTAAGTGGTCAACAACAACAACAATTATAAATAATAAGCATAGAAATGCATTTTAAACGAAATATGGGAGATTTGCCGTTAGTTAAATATGTTTGTACCTATTTGTTGTTATTGTAAAATGTTTGTTTTGCATCAGGCATGGAAAATTCAGTGCTATTGTACTTTTTTGTGCTTTTTGACGAGAGAAAAATAACGCAGTTTCAATCAGTGCGTAGACTTATGCTGTTTACTAACTATCTAGTGTTTTGACTAGACTGATCAAAAGACTAGCCAATAGACTAGTCCATAGTCTGAAAAAAGTCAAAAGACTGGTCCATTGACGAGTCAAAAGACCATAGATTAGAAAAAAAGACTAGACAAAATTCCAGACAATAGACTAGTCCATAGATTAGACAATTGACAAGTCCATATACTAGTCAATATACTAGTCCATAGAGTATTCAATAGACATGTCAAAAGACAAGTCAACAGACTAGCCCATAGACTAAACCATAGGGTAGTAAATAGACTAGTCTATAGACTATTCCATACAGTGTCAATAGAAGATACGATATATTAGTCAATAGACTCGTCCATCTAATAGTCAGCAGTAGTCAGAGACTATTCCATAGACTAGTCAAGAATAGTCTAAAGACTAGTTCATAGACTGTCAATATACAAGACTTCGACTAGTCCATAGGCTAGTCAATAGACTATTCAGTTGACTATTCCATAGAATAATCCATACAGTAATCCATAGACTAGTCAATGGACTACTTCCTGGATTAGTCCATAGTCAATTAACAAAGTAGTCAGCAGTCGACTACATAGTCTAGACAATAGACCTATCCATATATTAGTCAATAGACTAATCCACAGACTTGTCACACAATAGTCTACTCCACACACTAGTCATTAGTCCATAGACTAGTCATTATACCACTGCACATAATAGTCTACAAACTGTCAATAGACAAGACCATAGACTAGTTATTAGGCTAATAAATAGACTTGTCAGTTGTCTAGTCAATATATGTACATGTCAACAGATTAGAGCATATTAATCAACAATTGGTACTTTTAACCCTAAAAAAGTACGCTTTGGGTAAAATAAATTTCCATTTTCCATGCCTGTTATACATATGAGTAATTGAGTTTAGTAGACTTGAAGAGAAAGTGATGTAAAGGAATTTATTCAAAAATTAAGATTAATATATACAGAAGAATAAAATTTGAAAACTTTCGTAAAGAATTTAAAAAGTACTATTATAGAAGAATAAAAAAGTACTAAATGTATTACGAAATAGTACCAAAGAGTACTAAGAAGCTACGTCCAGCAAGCAGAGTCTCTAAACATCGAACAATATCTTTATAGAATCATATACAAGGATTTTTACATCCTTTACAGGCCCTATAGCGTCCTTAGGTAGAGAGTTTGAACCTAACCTGAAGTTATTACAAAAAAAAAGATTTATTTCATTAACGATTACACTCTTTTAATTACCCTGCCTTATAACACTTTGCCGCAAGTGTGTATATTGTTTCTGCTACAGTTCTGATATGGCTGAATGATTAAATGATTTGTTATTTTTTTATTTTTGTATTTTTTTTTTATAATTGTATTGCTCCACTGATCCAATGGCTATTAAATTCCATAATTTATACTAAAAATAAAAAAAACACTACAAACACGACGTAGTAAAATAAATTCTAAATAAAATATGATCAAATAAATTACAATAAGAAGAAAATATATAAAAAGCAACAACAAACAACATCATCATTGTATATTTAATTAAAAGTAAACAAATAAATTCCTTATTAAGGTTTATGGCATAGATTAATTAAGGAATTAAGTGAAAACAACAACAACAACAATATTACAGCTCAATTAACAAAATGGCATCTTAATAAATGTTCACTTCAATTGCAGTTGATTTGCATAAGATATCATTCTATGTTGAATGACGCACACGAAAAGAAGAAGTTTTCCCTGTTTTCCTTTTATAACATAAATGTGGCTAATTTAGCTTAAAACTAAAACTGACTAGTCTAAATGACAAAAAAGCTGTAAAATGTTTTGCTAACTAAAACTATGATTGGCCATGACACATCCAAGCCAAGCTAATACAGCCAAATTTTATTATGATTTTTGGGTAGAAGCTACAAATTTATTTTGGGAGAAAAATAAAAAAGAAAATGTTTAGCAATCATTTCAAACTTTTATAGTTTTTCTACTATTTATATATAAAAAAAGAAGAAAAAAAGTTTTACACTTGGTCATTCGATACCTCGTAGATGGTATTCATTATTCTCACCCTCTCCACCAGACTTTCGGCACGTCGTGCAAAGGAGGCACGTCTGGCTTCAGCTGCTGCAGACATTTTTTTCTTAAAGTATTGTTGTTTTAAATTGAGATTTTGATTCTATAAAATAAAACAAAAAACTGTAAAGAAAAAAAGAGGGGAAAAAGAGAAATTATTAGAAATCTATAAAATTTTTAAGAAATATAAAGAAAAATGTTATAAAAATATGTTGTTCTAGTAAAATGTGGCAACATTTTATTAAATTTTAAATTAAATTATTTTTTATAGAAAACTTAAATAAATTTAATGTTAATTTTTTTTTAATATACATTTCTTCAACCAACATTCTAAAACTATTACTACTAACAGTCATCGGTCTAGTCCAAACCACAATTTCTATTTATCAATTCATTCAGTTATAAAGATAGAGATTTAAGTTATCGAAAGTTGTTTAGTTTCATACATTTTATATGAAAATAAAAGCCAATAAATCTTCTGTATGGAAATTTATGTTAAAAACAATAATTTTGTTAAAAAACAACTTTAAATTTTCGATATAATATCGTCAGTAATCGAACATTTTCTGTAATTTTAATTTATCGAAAGAATTGGTCCAGAGAATTCAAGTTTTTGATAAAAATGTTGATAAATTTTAAGTTATCGGTAAAATTTTAAAAGAAAACTAAAGTTATCGTTAATATTTTTACACAAAAAAATTAAATTTTTCGATACAATTTCGATTAATTTTCTGTAATAATTTAAGTTATCGATAATTCCTTCACAAAAATTCAAGTTATCGATAAATTTTCCCAAAAATTCTAAAGTTATCGATAAATTTCCTAAAAAACTTCTAGTTATTGGAAAAATATCTAAAGAAAACGAAAGTTATCGAGATAAAAACAGAAAATTCCAGTTCTAATTTTATTTCAATACAAGTTATCGATAAATTTTCCCAAGAAAAAAATTTTTAAAGAAAACTAAAATTATTGATAATTTTTTAGAGAAAATAAAGTTATTGATCTATTTTATAAAGAGATCAGAAGTTATCGATAAATTTTCTTTGAAAAATTTAATTATCCACATTAAAATCAAGTTATAGATACAATTTTTAAAAGAAATAAGTTATCGGAAATTTTTTCAAAGTTATCGATAAAGTTTCTCAAGAATTTTGAAAAAAATTAAGTTATCCATAAATTTACTCAAAAAATGTTAGTTATCGATAAATTTGCTACAAAAATTGAAAGTTATCAATAAATTTTCTATAAAAAGTAAAGTTATCGATAAATTTGCCAAGATTTCTGAAGATAACGGTAAATTTTCTACAAAAAATCAAGTTATCGATAACATTTATAAAGAAAAATAAAGTTATAGAGAATTTTGTTTTTATAAAAATACAAGTTATCGATAACTTTTCTCCAGAAAATAAAAAGTTTTCGAAAAATTTCCTAGAAAAAAGAAATTATCGATAAGGTTGCTATAGAAAATTAAAGTTATCGATAAATTTTATACAAAAAGTCATAATATCGAAAAAAAATTCTAAAGATAACTCAAGTGATCGATCAATTCTTTACAAGTTATCAGCATTTCTTAAACTAACGGATCGAAATATTTTTTACAAATCGATATATTTTATGTAAAAATTACAAGTTATGGAAAAATTTTTTAGAAGAAATTCTAGTTATCGAAAATTCTCCAAAAAGTTATCAAAACATTTTCTCTCGATAATTATCGTTAAATATCCTGCAATAAACAAATTATTAATAAGATTTCTGTAGAAAGTTAAAGTTATCGATAATTTTTCTCAAAAAAATGTAAGTTATCGTTAAAGTTTGTACAAAAATTCGAATTAATGCAAAAGTTTCTTTATAAAATTTGATTTAACGTTAAATTTTTGGCAAGTCACCGCTAATTTTTCTTAAAATTCTCTCAAAAAATTTATGTTATCGACAACATTTCCTATAATAAATTTTAATAATCGAAAATATGTCTGTATAAAATTAAAGTAATCGATAAATTTTCCTTAAAAAAGCATGTTATCAAAACCTGTTTGGCTAAAATTCAAGATATCGAAAAAATTTCTTTAGAAAATTAAAGTTTTTGGCACACTTTTACCAGAAAATTAAAGTTATCGATAAATATTATTTAAAAAATGCATGTTATCGATATTTATTAATATGAAATTTAAGTTATCGTTAAATTTTTTCTAGAAAACTAAAGTTATCGATGAAGTTCCTTTAGAAAATTAAAGTTATCGATGAATATTACGTAAAATTCAAGTTATCGATAAATTTTTTTCTAGAAAATTAGTAATTGATAAATTTTCTTTATAAAATTAAAGTTATCGTTGAGTATTATTTAAAAATTATATGTATTGATAACATTTTTATATAAAATTCTATTTATCGATAAATTTTTTGTAGAAAATTAACGTTATCGATTAATTTTCTTTAGAAGAGTAACGTTATCGATACATATTATTTAAATATGTATGTTATCGATACATTTTAATATGAAATTTAAGTTATCGTGAAATTTTTTCGATGAATTTTCTTTAGAAAATAAAAGTTATCGAAGAATGTTATTTAAAAAATATATATTATCGATAAATTTTTACATAAAATTAGATATAGATAAATTTTTTCCAGAAAATTCAAATTATCGATAAATTTTCTTTATAAACTTAAAGTTATCGAAAATTTTATCGATAAATTTTTACATACATTTTAAGTAATCGATAAGATCTTTTATAAAAATAAAGTTATCGATGAATTTTCTTTAGAAAATTTAAGTTATCGAAGTTTTTTTGAAAATTGAAGCTATCGATGAGTATTATTTAAAAATTTTATTTTATCGATATATTTTTATATAAATTCTTTGGAAAACAAAAGTTATCGATGAATATTAATTAAAAAATGTTATCGATATATTTTTACATAAAGTAATTTACAATAAAGTATCGATGAGTATTATTTAAAATGTTATGTTATCGATATATTTTTATATAAAAATTTAATTTATCGATATTTTTTCTAGAAAATTAACGTTATCGATGAATTTTCTTTAGAAAATAAAAGTTATCGGTGAATATTAATTTAAAAAATATATGTTATCGATATATTTTTACATAAAATTAGATATCGATAAATTCAAGTTATCGAAAATTTTCTCGATACATATTTACGTAAAATTCAATTTATCGATAACATTTATAGAAAAATAAAGTTATCGATAAATTTTCTTTAGAAAATTAATGTTATCGAATAATTTCTTAGAAAATTTAAGCTATCGATGAGTATTATTTAAAAATTTTATGTCATTTTTATATAAAATTCAATTTACCGATTAATTTTTTCTAGAAAATTATTGTTATCGATGAATGTTGTTTAGAAAATCTGTGTTATCGATACATTTTTACATGCAATTCAAATTATCGATAATGTTTTTCTAGAAAATTAGCGTTATCGATTAATTTTCTTTAGAAAATTAATGCTATCGATGAATATTATTTAAAAATTGTTTATTATCGATACATTTTTACAAAAAATTTAAGATATCGATAAATTTTTTCTAGAAAATTGAAGTTATCGATGAATTTTTATTTACAAAATGAAAGTTATCGATGAATATTGTTTAAAAAATGTATGTTATCGATACATTTTGAAATAAAATTCAAGTTATCGATAAATTTTTCTAGAAAAATAAAGTTAACGATGATTTTTTCTTTAGAAAATAAAAGTTATCGATAAATTTTCTTAAGAAAATTTAAGTTATCGATAATATTATTAAAAAAAAAATTATGTAATTGATATATTATTAAATAAAATTAAAGTTTTCGATCAATTTTTTGTAAAAAATAAGTTATCGAAAAGTATTATTTAGAATATTTAAGTTATCGATGATTTTTTTTTTTGAAAATGTATGTAATCGATAAATTTTTATATAAAACTCATGTATTTGTTAAATTTCTTCATAAAAATTTTCAGTTATCGATAACATTTTCGTTTACTTTTAATATTTATCATAAATTTCAAAATTTCGCTGCAAACTTTTATTAAAACTTAAGTTGTTTATCAAACTTGCAATTGCGCTTTAATAATTAATTCATTTCTTTATGACATCTTAAATTTTTTTAAAATTTAATTTCGTTGTTGTTTTTTTTTTTTTTCGATAAAAAATAAAACACAAATAAAGTAACGAAATGATTTTTGTTATTAGTCCAGAGTTTTTTCATACGTCACTAAGTTGATTTTATGAGATAATTTGTTAAATGTATTTGATCTAAAATTTATATTTATAACAACAACAAAAGTCATATGCATATTGAATAATAATTTAATAAAATTTAACAAAGTTAAACAGTTTTTCTACAAAAAGTAAAATATTCAACGCAATATTTTTAATTAAAAAATTGTGAAAAATTTTTAAATTTTGAAGGAAAAGAATTACACGGAGAAAAAAATATAAAGAGAACTGAACTTTTTAAAAACTTTCCATATAATTTCTTATACCTTAAAATTATTAAATAATTTTGCCAACTAGTTTATTTTATCCTCCACCAAATTAAGACGTCAGCAGTCTGAGGAATACGTCCATTAGTGTGCATTGAAATAACGGTTGAATAGATAAATTTTTAATATTTAATAATATGGAACTTGATTTTTAATCTACCAAAAAAAAGCATACAGATGTTTAACAAATTGTATACATTAAATATTGAGTATTTTTTTGTTTTTTTTTTTTTATTATATTTTTGTTTTCAAAACAAAAACACTAATAGTTCTGGTTCCATAAAACTAGAACAAGGCAACAGAAAAACGTAATAAATGAAACAAATTAAAATTGAAATTAAGTATAATAAATACATAAATAAAAAAATATGCAAATGAATAAAACAACAATAAAATACAATAATAAAAAATAGCATAATTTACACTTGAATTAAACAACTGGAAATTAGCAAAATAAAAGTAAAACAAAAATATAATTCTAATAAAAATATAATAAATTTATAGACATTTTTTTAATAATAAATTTTTCCATTTAAAGAAAAACTTTCCATATAATTTTTTATGTTTTTTTTTTTTTGCTCCCCTGCTTCGTAGAGACCCTTTATAAACAACAAAACCCCCACAAAACTTTACTAAAAGACAGGTTGTCAAGAAATTTTGAAATTTACAAAAAACAACAGCAAAATATTAAAATTTTAAAAAAGAAAATCACTTTTTCTTATTTAAAAAATTGTCTTGTCAAAAGAAATTTACAAAAATAGATTTATTTACTAGTAGACACTCACACACACACACACACCATCGAGTAAGATCGAAACACAAATAGAAGAGTCGACACATTGACTCGCCAATGCATTTTATTTTTTTGGTTTTAAATATAAATTTCTTTTGTTTTTCACTTTTTTGTTGTCACATAATTATTGTTGCCTTTTTTTTAATTCTTACCAACAATTTGGTAAGAAAAAAATCGAAAGCAAAAGCAACAAAATGAAGGAAACCATTATGGGGGTTGAGTAAAAAAAAATTGAGTGTGAAGTGTATGTGTGCTTGTGTGACTGAGTGTACACGGTTGAATGGTTTGTGTCAGGCATGGAAAAACGAAATTTTAAAATAGAACTAACTTGTCCAAAAATATAACTCTTATATAAGCTAGACTACTGCAGACTGGATTCTAGACTTGTTTATAGACTAGACTATAGACTAGACTAAAGACTAGACTAAAGACTAGACTATAGACTAGACTATAGACTAGACTATAGACTAGACTATAGACTAGACTATAGACTAGACTATAGACTAGACTATAGACTAGACTATAGACTAGACTATAGACTAGATTATAGACTAGACTATAGACTAGACTATAGACTAGACTATAGACTAGACTATAGACTAGACTATAGACTAGACTATAGACTAGACTATAGACTAGACTATAGACTAGACTATAGACTAGACTATAGACTAGACTATAGACCAGACTATAGACTAGACTATAGACTAGACTATAGACTAGACTATAGACTAGACTATAGACTAGACTATAGACTAGACTATAGACTAGACTATAGACTAGACTATAGACTAGACTATAGACTAGACTATAGACTAGACTATAGACTAGACTATAGACTAGACTATAGACTAGACTATAGACTAGACTATAGACTAGACTATAGACTAGACTATAGACTAGACTATAGACTAGACTATAGACTAGACTATAGACTAGACTATAGACTAGACTATAGACTAGACTATAGACTAGACTGTAGACTAGACTATAGACTAGACTATAGACTAGACTATAGACTAGACTATAGACTAGACTATAGACTAGACTATAGACTAGACTATAGACTAGACTATAGACTAGACTATAGACTAGACTATAGACTAGACTATAGACTAGACTATAGACTAGACTATAGACTAGACTAGACTACTATAGACTAGACTATAGATAGACTAGACTATAGACTAGACTATAGACTAGACTATAGACTAGACTATAGACTAGACTATAGACTAGACTATAGACTAGACTATAGACTAGACTATAGACTAGACTATAGACTAGACTATAGACTAGACTATAGACTAGACTATAGACTAGACTATAGACTAGACTATAGACTAGACTATAGACTAGACTATAGACTAGACTATAGACTAGACTATAGACTAGACTATAGACTAGACTATAGACTAGACTATAGACTAGACTATAGACTAGACTATAGACTAGACTATAGACTAGACTATAGACTAGACTATAGACTAGACTATAGACTAGACTATAGACTAGACTATAGACTAGACTATAGACTAGACTATAGACTAGACTATAGACTAGACTATAGACTAGACTATAGACTAGACTATAGACTAGACTATAGACTAGACTATAGACTAGACTATAGACTAGAGACTATAGACTAGACTATAGACTAGACTATAGACTAGACTATAGACTAGACTATAGACTAGACTATAGACTAGACTATAGACTAGACTAGACTATAGACTAGACTATAGACTAGACTATAGACTAGACTATAGACTAGACTATAGACTAGACTATAGACTAGACTATAGACTAGACTATAGACTAGACTATAGACTAGACTATAGACTAGACTATAGACTAGACTATAGACTAGACTATAGACTAGACTATAGACTAGACTATAGACTAGACTATAGACTAGACTATAGACTAGACTATAGACTAGACTATAGACTAGACTATAGACTAGACTATAGACTAGACTATAGACTAGACTATAGACTAGACTATAGACTAGACTATAGACTAGACTATAGACTAGACTATAGACTAGACTATAGACTAGACTATAGACTAGACTATAGACTAGACTATAGACTAGACTATAGACTAGACTATAGACTAGACTATAGACTAGACTATAGACTAGACTATAGACTAGACTATAGACTAGACTATAGACTAGACTATAGACTAGACTATAGACTAGACTATAGACTAGACTATAGACTAGACTATAGACTAGACTATAGACTAGACTATAGACTAGACTATAGACTAGACTATAGACTAGACTATAGACTAGACTATAGACTAGACTATAGACTAGACTATAGACTAGACTATAGACTAGACTATAGACTAGACTATAGACTAGACTATAGACTAGACTATAGACTAGACTATAGACTAGACTATAGACTAGACTATAGACTAGACTATAGACTAGACTATAGACTAGACTATAGACTAGACT
>NW_023994934.1:157500-172500 GCF_015586225.1 Lucilia sericata
TATCTATCTATCTATCTATCTATCTATCTATCTATCTATCTATCTATCTATCTATCTATCTATCTATCTATCTATCTATCTATCTATCTATCTATCTATCTATCTATCTATCTATCTATCTATCTATCTATCTATCTATCTATCTATCTATCTTTCTAACTATCTATCTATCTATCTATCTATCTATCTATCTATCTATCTATCTATCTATCTATCTATCTATCTATCTATCTATCTATCTATCTATCTATCTATCTATCTATCTATCTATCTATCTATCTATCTATCTATCTATCTATCTATCTATCTATCTATCTATCCTCTATCCATCTGTCCATCTAATTAGCGATTACCTGCTTAAATTTTCAATAGCTACATTCCGATAATTATATTTTTTAAAATTTATCGATAACTTTGTTTCCGAAATAACTATTGTTTCTAATAAAATTTCGATAACATTCACTTTTTATTGTTCTTTTATTAAACTTCTCGATAAGTTTAATTTAGAAAAATAACCATAAATCTTTTTCTTTTAAAAAAAGTGTCGATAATTTTGATTTTAAAAAAAAAAATTATCAATTTCAGTTATTTTTTCACAAATTTTAACTAAATTTTTTTTTTTAATTTTTTAATTAAAATATTGAATTTGAATTTTTGTTTGACTTTTGATTAACTATTTAATTTAAATCCGATAAATTTTAAAAATTATTTTATAAATATAATTTTGTTTCTATTTTAAAAATTTATTTTAGTGGTTAATTTTTTTAATTATTTTTTTTTTAATTTAAAAAAATATTGGCTTTTTATTTTTATTTATTTTTTTTTTTATAAAATAATTTATTTTATTTTTTCTTTTTACTTTCTTTTTCTTAAATGAAGTATTAAGAAATAATATAAAATAAAAAATATTTACTTTGTTTTATATAAATAATACGTTTTTTTTTTAATTTTGTACACTGACCTTAATCTATTATTTTTTTCTTCTTTCTTTTAAAACAAAATTTATTTTAAAATAAATTTAATTTGCACAATAAATCAAATGTTTTTATATATTATTTTAAATACGTTTTATTTTTTTAAATTTCAAGTTAAATATTTTTTTAGCAATTTCTCAAAATTTGTTTAAAATTTATTTGCTTTTTATATAAAAATTTAACGCTATTGTTTACTTCAGTAACGCTGTTCAACACTCGTTTGTTTGTTTGATTTTTTTTTATTTTTCAAATAAAAATTTTCAAAAATAAAACTTCTTCGTTTCAAAGAAGAATTCACAACAATGATCACCGCACGTAGCAGAACAACTAAGAAGGCACTGAGTCTTTGGTGATTTCGTTCGTTTTACAGTCACAACAATATTTGCTGTTTTTTCTGTTGTGTGTTTTGTCTGTAACAATAATAATGAAGAGGCCAACACTGCTACCATTTGAGAGAGAGTGAAAAAGAGAGGAAGAATTATAAAATGTTATTAATAAACATCACTCAGTTAGTTAACAGTGTTGAGTAGACAGGGCAATGTTAAATAATGTAGGATGTTAAATAAATTATATGACAAGGTTAACGATAATAAAAACAAATGTTTTAAACTAAAAGACTGGATTCTAAAGGGGTCTATAGTCTAGTCTATAGTCTAGTCTATAGTCTAGTCTATAGTTAGTCTATAGTCTAGTCTATAGTCTAGTCTATAGTCTAGTCTATAGTCTAGTCTATAGTCTAGTCTATAGTCTAGTCTATAGTCTAGTCTATAGTCTAGTCTATAGTCTAGTCTATAGTCTAGTCTATAGTCTAGTCTATAGTCTAGTCTATAGTCTAGTCTATAGTCTAGTCTATAGTCTAGTCTATAGTCTAGTCTATAGTCTAGTCTATAGTCTAGTCTATAGTCTAGTCTATAGTCTAGTCTATAGTCTAGTCTATAGTCTAGTCTATAGTCTAGTCTATAGTCTAGTCTAGTCTAGTCTAGTCTAGTCTATAGTCTAGTCTATAGTCTAGTCTATAGTCTAGTCTATAGTCTAGTCTATAGTCTAGTCTATAGTGTAGTATATAGTCTAGTCTATAGTCTAGTCTATAGTCTAGTCTATAGTCTAGTCCAACGGTTCCCAAAAGGGGGTCCGCGGACCCCCAGTGGTCCGTAGCAAAATCCTAGGGGGTCCGCGAAGACGAACGAAAAAAATCATGAAAAAAAAATATTATCTATATATTAGAAAATATTAAAAATATCTCCAAATTTTTCATAAATTAATTAAGTTAATTTTAAATATAAATATTCCATTCCGACGTGATACACAGATTTTAACTTCATTTTGTTGTCCAATATTATTAAATCAACATCAGAAAATTCATAGCGTTTTGCGTAAATAGTCAAAACCACGCAGTAAAATAATTCGTAGGTATTTTCAAATTCAAATTTAAGATACAAATTCATAGTACATTCGCAAAGAGTTCAGGTCATATTTTATGTGGATAACGCATTCCGCAGCAACATCGAAGAAGGCTAACTTTCACATATTTTCCTAAAAACTTAGCTTACATACTCAGCTCACTCCTATGCAATCGCAAACAAATTTAGAAACATGACTCTTTAAGCACATGTCGACAATACTTTATAAAGAAACCTTTTCGCTACCTTGACGAGAAATGCACATGAAAGCTCTCACGATCATAAAATTAAACAACATGTTAGAAGTCATTCTATATTTAAAACCATGCAATTGAAAACATCTCCGAAATACTAAATATTCTCAATGTACGGGAATATTTTATAGGGTTTATGGACCAGGACTAAGACAATTTTCGGATGAACAATTATTTATAACAATAAGATATCAAAATATGTATAGGGGTCCGTGAAATTAAATAAATTCCTCAAGGGGTCCGCGAAGTAAAAAAAGGTGGGAACCGCTGGTCTAGTCTATAGTCTAGTCTATAGTCTAGTCTATAGTCTAGTCTATAGTCTAGTCTATAGTGTAGTATATAGTCTAGTCTATAGTCTAGTCTATAGTCTAGTCTATAGTCTAGTCTATAGTCTAGTCTATAGCCTAGTCTAGTCTATAGTCTAGTCTATAGTCTAGTCTATAGCCTAGTCTATAGTCTAGTCTATAGTCTAGTCTATAGTCTAGTCTATAGTCTAGTCTATAGTGAAGTATATGGTCTAGTCTATTGTCTAGTCTATATTGCCTTGTCTGGTCTAAAGTCTAGTCAGTAGTCAGTCTAACAGAAAATTAATTTAGTACTTTAAAACCTACTCTTTTTGTTAAAAGTTAGTACTATTTGAAAATTTAAATTTTCCATGCCAGGTTTAAACTAACGAACAAATATAACTAATCCGAAACTCCTAACCTGAAAACTGGTTCTAAGAGTAGATTGTAAACATTAAATAATAATTGAGTTTGGAGTTTTAACACTGTTCAATGGTTGACCTTGTTAAGTTTGCCGGGGATTTTTATAAACTTGCAACATTTTGTAAATAACTTACTAACAAGTTGCATCGTGTAGCCTTAGTTGTGGGGGGACAGAGAAGTTGAAAATCAATAGTAAAAACTTGTACTGGGTGTACGGAATACAAGGTGACATCGCTAGCCCAGCTGATCATTCTTTACAATTTTTTATACATAGACTTGTATACAGGCTTAAACCGTACGTTTGTCAAACTCCATATAAAAAAATTGACAATCGTGCTGTTGCTCTCAAGTGCTGGTACCTTGTTAGGTATACCGTGAATTTGTATGATCTTTAGTTCTCTTTGCTAGAAACAAAGTTACCAGATTGAGATGTTTTTTTTAACAAATAACAGTAAATTATAATTTTCTTAGTTTTTGTCAATAAAAAATGAAATGTTAAGTATTTTTTATAAACTTTAATAAATTTGGCCTTTTCTTTCTATTAATTTTAAGAAAAATTTTACTTTTAATTACAATTGGCTATATTTTTCAATCATTATAATAGTAACACTGTTTATTAGGGTTCTATAGTTGAAACAAAAAGTCGACTTTTCGACTTTTCGACTTTTTGCATTTAGTTAAAAGTCGACTTTTCGACCTTTCGACTTTTTCCATTTTATGAAAAGTCGATTTTTCGACTTTTCGACCTTTTTCATTTATTTAAAAGTCGACTTTTAGACTTTTCGACTTTTAGTACTTTATAAATGGTCGACTTTTCGACTTTTCGACTTTTTCCGACTTTTCGACTTTTTCCACGCACATAAAGAAAACAACCCGACGAAAAATAAAACAAACCGTAACAGCTGTTTTATCAAAATAAACATTTTTTTTGGTGTGGTGAGTTATTTTTGTTTACAAATATGTGTTTCTGCACGTGGAAAAGACGCAAAAACTCGTTTTCATTATTTACATTTTCAATATGTGTTTATGCACGTGGAAAAAATTCAAAAAAATTGATTTTCATGATTTACATTAAAAAAAATATTTTTGATCAATTAAAATATGTGTATAAATGTGGAAAGGAACAAATCTGATAAAATATAAATATATTTGGGATTATATCGTTACAGAATGCCTTTTAATAAAAAACATTAAAAAAATGTTACTATGGTCATATATATAAAATGATATATAACTGCTATCGGACGATCTTGTGCACGATAAAAACCTATATAGAACTTTAAGTTGGAAGTGTAGAAATCGGATGGCATACATTTTTTTCCGGATTTCATCGTTCTAGGGTGTGTACTACAACAACAAACTTTTTTTTTACAAAAAATGTTACTATAGCCGTATATATAAAATGATATATAACTGCTATCGGACGATCTTGTGCACGATAAAAACCTATATAGAACTTTTAGTTGGAAGTGTAGAAATCGGATGGCATACATTTTTTTCCGAGTTTCATCGTTCTAGGGTGTGTACTACAACAACAAACTTTTTTTGTACAAAAAATGTTATTATGGCCGTATAAATAAAATGATATATAAGTGCTATCGGACGATCTTGTGCACGATAAAAACCTATATAGAACTTTAAGTTGGAAGTGTAGAAATCGGATGGCATACATTTTTTTCCAGATTTCATCGTTCTAGGGTGTGTACTACAACAACAAACTTTTTTTTTACAAAAAATGTTACTATAGCCGTATATATAAAATGATATATAAGTGCTATCGGACGATCTTGTGCACGATAAAAACCTATATAGAACTTTAAGTTGGAAGTGTAGAAATCGGATGGCATACATTTTTTTCCGGATTTCATCGTTCTAGGGTGTGTACTACAACAACAAACTTTTTTTGTACAAAAAATGTTATTATGGCCGTATATATAAAATGATATATAAGTGCTATCGGACGATCTTGTGCACGATAAAAACCTATATAGAACTTTAAGTTGGAAGTGTAGAAATCGGATGGCATACATTTTTTCCGGATTTCATCGTTCTAGGGTGTGTACTACAACAACAAACTTTTTTTTTACAAAAAATGTTACTATAGCCGTATATATAAAATGATATATAACTGCTATCGGACGATCTTGTGCACGATAAAAACCTATATAGAACTTTAAGTTGGAAGTGTAGAAATCGTATGGCATACATTTTTTTCCGGATTTCATCGTTCTAGGGTGTGTACTACAACAACAAACTTTTTTTTTACAAAAAATGTTACTATAGCCGTATATATAAAATGATATATAACTGCTATCGGACGATCTTGTGCACGATAAAAACCTATATAGAACTTTAAGTTGGAAAGTGTAGAAATCGTATGGCATACATTTTTTTCCGGATTTCATCGTTCTAGGGTGTGTACTACAACAACAAACTTTTTTTGTACAAAAAATGTTATTATGGCCGTATATATAAAATGATATATAAGTGCTATCGGACGATCTTGTGCACGATAAAAACCTATATAGAACTTTAAGTTGGAAGTGTAGAAATCGGATGGCAAACATTTTTTTCCGGATTTCATCGTTCTAGGGTGTGTACTACAACAACAAACTTTTTTTTTACAAAAAATGTTACTATAGCCGTATATATAAAATGATATATAAGTGCTATCGGACGATCTTGTGCACGATAAGAACCTATATAGAACTTTAAGTTGGAAGTGTAGAAATCGGATGGCATACATTTTTTTCCGGATTTCATCGTTCTAGGGTGTGTACTACAACAACAAACTTTTTTTGTACAAAAAATGTTATTATGGCCGTATATATAAAATGATATATAAGTGCTATCGGACGATCTTGTGCACGATAAAAACCTATATAGAACTTTAAGTTGGAAGTGTAGAAATCGGATGGCATACATTTTTTTCCGGATTTCATCGTTCTAGGGCGTGTACTACAACAACAAACTTTTTTTTTACAAAAAATGTTACTATAGCCGTATATATAAAATGATATATAAGTGCTATCGGACGATCTTGTGCACGATAAAAACCTATATAGAACTTTAAGTTGGAAGTGTAGAAATCGGATGGCATACATTTTTTCCGGATTTCATCGTTCTAGGGTGTGTACTACAACAACAAACTTTTTTTTTTACAAAAAATGTTACTATAGCCGTATATATAAAATGATATATAACTGCTATCGGACGATCTTGTGCACGATAAAAACCTATATAGAACTTTAAGTTGGAAGTGTAGAAATCGTATGGCATACATTTTTTTCCGGATTTCATCGTTCTAGGGTGTGTACTACAACAACAAACTTTTTTTTTACAAAAAATGTTACTATAGCCGTATATATAAAATGATATATAACTGCTATCGGACGATCTTGTGCACGATAAAAACCTATATAGAACTTTAAGTTGGAAGTGTAGAAATCGTATGGCATACATTTTTTCCGGATTTCATCGTTCTAGGGTGTGTACTACAACAACAAACTTTTTTGTACAAAAAATGTTATTATGGCCGTATATATAAAATGATATATAAGTGCTATCGGACGATCTTGTGCACGATAAAAACCTATATAGAACTTTAAGTTGGAAGTGTAGAAATCGGATGGCAAACATTTGTTTCCGGATTTCATCGTTCTAGGGTGTGTACTACAACAACAAACTTTTTTTTTACAAAAAATGTTACTATAGCCGTATATATAAAATGATATATAAGTGCTATCGGACGATCTTGTGCACGATAAAAACCTATATAGAACTTTAAGTTGGAAGTGTAGAAATCGGATGGCATACATTTTTTTCCGGATTTCATCGTTCTAGGGTGTGTACTACAACAACAAACTTTTTTTGTACAAAAAATGTTATTATGGCCGTATATATAAAATGATATATAAGTGCTATCGGACGATCTTGTGCACGATAAAAACCTATATAGAACTTTAAGTTGGAAGTGTAGAAATCGGATGGCATACATTTTTTTCCGGATTTCATCGTTCTAGGGTGTGTACTACAACAACAAACTTTTTTTTACAAAAAATGTTACTATAGCCGTATATATAAAATGATATATAAGTGCTATCGGACGATCTTGTGCACGATAAGAACCTATATAGAACTTTAAGTTGGAAGTGTAGAAATCGGATGGCATACATTTTTTTCCGGATTTCATCGTTCTAGGGTGTGTACTACAACAACAAACTTTTTTTGTACAAAAAATGTTATTATGGCCGTATATATAAAATGATATATAAGTGCTATCGGACGATCTTGTGCACGATAAGAACCTATATAGAACTTTAAGTTGGAAGTGTAGAAATCGTATGGCATACATTTTTTTCCGGATTTCATCGTTCTAGGGTGTGTACTACAACAACAAACTTTTTTTTTACAAAAAATGTTACTATAGCCGTATATATAAAATGATACATAACTGCTATCGGACGATCTTGTGCACGATAAAAACCTATATAGAACTTTAAGTTGGAAGTGTAGAAATCGTATGGCATACATTTTTTTCCGGATTTCATCGTTCTAGGGTGTGTACTACAACAACAAACTTTTTTTGTACAAAAAATGTTATTATGGCCGTATATATAAAATGATATATAAGTGCTATCGGACGATCTTGTGCACGATAAAAACCTATATAGAACTTTAAGTTGGAAGAGTAGAAATCGGATGGCATACATTTTTTTCCGGATTTCATCGTTCTAGGGTGTGTACTACAACAACAAACTTTTTTTTTACAAAAAATGTTACTATAGCCGTATATATAAAATGATATATAAGTGCTATCGGACGATCTTGTGCACGATAAAAACCTATATAGAACTTTAAGTTGGAAGTGTAGAAATCGTATGGCATACATTTTTTCCGGATTTCATCGTTCTAGGGTGTGTACTACAACAACAAACTTTTTTTTTTACAAAAAATGTTACTATAGCCGTATATATAAAATGATATATAACTGCTATCGGACGATCTTGTGCACGATAAAAACCTATATAGAACTTTAAGTTGGAAGTGTAGAAATCGGATGGCATACATTTTTTTCCGGATTTCATCGTTCTAGGGTGTGTACTACAACAACAAACTTTTTTTTTACAAAAAATGTTATTATGGTCGTATATATAAAATGATATATAAGTGCTATCGGACGATCTTGTGCACGATAAAAACCTATATAGAACTTTAAGTTGGAAGTGTAGAAATCGGATGGCATACATTTTTTTCCGGATTTCATCGTTCTAGGGTGTGTACTACAACAACAAATTTTTTTTTTACAAAAAATGTTACTATAGCCGTATATATAAAATGATATATAAGTGCTATCGGACGATCTTGTGCACGATAAAAACCTATATAGAACTTTAAGTTGGAAGTGTAGAAATCGTATGGCATACATTTTTTCCGGATTTCATCGTTCTAGGGCGTGTACTACAACAACAAACTTTTTTTTACAAAAAATGTTACTATAGCCGTATATATAAAATGATATATAACTGCTATCGGACGATCTTGTGCACGATAAAAACCTATATAGAACTTTAAGTTGGAAGTGTAGGAATCGGATGGCATACATTTTTTTCCGGATTTCATCGTTCTAGGGTGTGTACTACAACAACAAACTTTTTTTTTACAAAAAATGTTATTATGGCCGTATATATAAAATGATATATAAGTGCTATCGGACGATCTTGTGCACGATAAAGACCTATATAGAACTTTAAGTTGGAAGTGTAGAAATCGGATGGCATACATTTTTTTCCGGATTTCATCGTTCTAGGGTGTGTACTACAACAACAAACTTTTTTTGTACAAAAAATGTTATTATGGCCGTATATATAAAATGATATATAAGTGCTATCGGACGATCTTGTGCACGATAAAAACCTATATAGAACTTTAAGTTGGAAGTGTAGAAATCGGATGGCAAACATTTTTTTCCGGATTTCATCGTTCTAGGGTGTGTACTACAACAACAAACTTTTTTTTTTACAAAAAATGTTACTATAGCCGTATATATAAAATGATATATAAGAGCTATCGGACGATCTTGTGCACGATAAAAACCTATATAGAACTTTAAGTTGGAAGTGTAGAAATCGGATGGCATACATTTTTTTCCGGATTTCATCGTTCTAGGGTGTGTACTACAACAACAAACTTTTTTTTTTACAAAAAATGTTATTATGGCCGTATATATAAAATGATATATAAGTGCTATCGGACGATCTTGTGCACGATAAAAACCTATATAGAACTTTAAGTTGGAAGTGTAGAAATCGGATGGCATACATTTTTTTCCGGATTTCATCGTTCTAGGGTGTGTACTACAACAACAAACTTTTTTTTTACAAAAAATGTTACTATGGCCGTATATATAAAATGATATATAACTGCTATCGGACGATCTTGTGCACTATAAAAACCTATATAGAACTTTAAGTTGGAAGTGTAGAAATCGTATGGCATACATTTTTTTCCGGATTTCATCGTTCTAGGGTGTGTACTACAACAACAAACTTTTTTTTTACAAAAAATGTTACTATAGCCGTATATATAAAATGATATATAACTGCTATCGGACGATCTTGTGCACGATAAAAACCTATATAGAACTTTAAGTTGGAAGTGTAGAAATCGGATGGCATACATTTTTTTCCGGATTTCATCGTTCTAGGGTGTGTACTACAACAACAAACTTTTTTTTTACAAAAAATGTTACTATGGCCGTATATATAAAATGATATATAACTGCTATCGGACGATCTTGTGCTCGATAAAAACCTATATAGAACTTGAAGTTGGAAGTGTAGAAATCGGATGGCATACATTTTTTGTATATTTCATCGTTCTAGGGTGTGTACTATAACAACAAACTTTTTTTTTACCAAAAATGCTATTATGGAAGTATATATAAATTGATATATAACTGCTATCGGACGATCTTGTGCACGATAAAAACCTATATAGAACTTTAAGTTGGAAGTGTAGAAATCGGATGGCATACATTTTTTTCCTGATTTCATCGTTCTAGGGTGTGTACTACAACAACAAACTTTTTTTTTACAAAAAATGTTTTTATGGAAGTATATATAAAATTATATATAACTGCTATCGGACGATCTTGTGCACGATAAAAACCTATATAGAACTTTAAGCTGGAAGTGTAGAAATCGGATGGCATACATTTTTTTCCGGATTTCATCGTTCTAGGGTGTGTACCACAACAACAAAATTTTTTTTACAGATAATGTTACTATGGCCGTATATATAAAATGATATATAACTGCTATCGGACGATCTTGTGCATTATAAAAA
Source organism: Lucilia sericata (assembly GCF_015586225.1). Taxonomy (NCBI): domain Eukaryota; kingdom Metazoa; phylum Arthropoda; class Insecta; order Diptera; family Calliphoridae; genus Lucilia; species Lucilia sericata. Next base: position 168,183 of record NW_023994934.1, read on the forward strand.
CCTATATAGAACTTTAAGTTGGAAGTGTAGAAATCGGATGGCATTCATTTTTTCCGGATTTCAAAAAGATTTTAGTTCCTATAAAACTTGTTTTTGTTGTTTTTCTTCGCTATACTGGAATATTGAAGCACAATAATAAACTCCATCAACTAAAAATATTTCGGCAAATATTGGCTAAGATCCCGGTCTATACTTTTATGGATTTTAGACCAATATTTCGGTGTAAAAGTTCCTTGGCTCCCTGATGAGTTTATCGTATACCGATATTGTCCATTTTCAATAACAAACTCCATCAACTAAAATTATTTTGGCAAATATTGGCTAGATGGTCTTAGACTGTAATAAGATCCCAGGATATACTTTTATGGATATTAGACCAATATTTCGATGTGTTACAAACGGTGTAAAATGTTCCTTTACTCCCTGATGGGTTGTGTCTTCCAAGTGGTGATTTAGCGATCTTGAAAGTGACGGAACAAATAGGGAATCACATTGTTCACCGGTCTCTGGTAAGATAGTCATGCTGCACTCAAAGCATTAATATGTCATAGCTGTAATCTTGCATAGCCGTAGAATGTAGAAAAGATCAAGTGTTATTATGAGACCGTTTACAATAAGGCTGTGTTGGGTACCAGGACCCTGCAATATACACAAAAGAGGTAACTGGCAAATGACACGGTGAGGCTCGAATCTTGCCCCATATGAACGGAACAAGAAGTTAAAGCCACCCCTTTTTCATTTTTTATGTTGATCTCCGATGGATTTCGTGACTCTATCAACCAGTCATGGAATATAGAATTGCACATTATATAAGGCCGTTTTAAAAATATTTGATTCTAAAGAAACCGGGATTATTATTGGGGTAGATGGTGTACACCAAGAACACTTGCACTGGCTATAAAACATTATTAAAATACATAAATTTTTCTTAGCACAAAATAAATATGTCTAGTAATTTGTTTTTGTTTCATTTGTTTACGTTTTTACAGAAACTCACCACACAACAATCAAAAACAGCTGTTAGGGTTTGCTGTTTTATCAAAAGGTTGTTTTATTAACGGGTATACTTTTTCCGACTTTTCGACTTTTTTCGACTTTTCGACTTTTTCCGACTTTTTTCGACTTTTCGACTTTTTTCGACTTTTCGACTTTTTTCGACTTTTTTCGACTTTTTCCGACTTTTTTCAACTTTTCGACTTTTTCCGACTTTTCGACTTTTCGATTTTTTACGACTTTTTGACTATTTTCGACTTATTTCGACTTTTATTCGACTTATTTCGACTATTTTATACTTTTTTCGAGTTTTTCCGACTATTTTAGAGTTTTTGACCTCTTTTCCACTTTTTTAAAATTTTCGACTATTTTCGACTTTTCGACTTTTTTCGACTTTTTTTCGACTTTCTTCGACTTTTTTCGACTTATCGACTTTTTTCGACTTATCGACTTTTTTCGACTTTTCGACTTTTTTCGACTTTCCGACTTTTCGACTTTTTTCGACTTTTATTTACAAAGTCGACTTTTCGACTTTTTTCATAGACGATAGTCGAGTTATCGACTTTTTTGGAACAAAATAGTCGACTTCGACTTTTCGACTTTTTTCGACAAAAAGTCGATTGTTCGATTATTCGAAAGTCGATTTATAGAACCCTACTGTTTATCATAAAAAAATAACTTATGGCAGCTCTTTTGTTAAGATGAATTCAATAACAATAATAAAATTGGTTTACAATTTAAGCCGCAAACGACAAAACCTGCGAAACAAAACAATTTTAGTTCTGCTTGACCGTTTTTGTCATTTGTGGCTGTAGCCCCAATTGTAATTGTATACAATTGAGTTAGGTTTCTTTACAAATACTCTCTGATAAACAAAAAACTATTGTGTACAAAAAACAGCAACAAATGCTAAAACATGTGAATTGTTAGTGGACATAGAGATTATTTATATAAAAAAACAACATTAGGTACATGTTTTTTATAATTTAAACAATTTGCAAATAGATTAATAATTCAGTTAACGTCTGTGATTAGAATTGGAAACTTATGAAAAAGATAAAGCAAAGTATTTGGAAAACAAGTTAAGAATTAGCAAAAAAAGTTTGTTTAATAAGTAAATAACTGAAAAAAATGACTACACAATCCTGGTGCGGTAGAGGTTTTAAACCACGTACCTTTCCCAAACACCCACCCACCTTGTGCTACAACAAACCAGCGGCCGCCCAAGTTTCTAAATCCGAATACGATGATTTGCGTTATCAAAGTATAACAGGTGATCTGATTGAAACTTTGATTGTACCCAAACGTCAGGCTAAAACCTGGACTATGCAAAAGGATGATTTGTGTCGCATTACAGTATGCGAGGGATCACAAGTGGGTGATGTGAACTTTTGGAATTTAGAAAATACTAAAGAACGTTTCTATTCGGGCAAGACACGACAACTGCATAGTACTCATTTGAAAGTATACGATCGTTTATGGAGTTGTATGCCTTATATAAGACCTATGGCAACATTTGTTTATGATTCATTGGCTAAGTATGGTATAGATGAAGATGGTGGTTCTTTACATGATGTTGTGGGTACTAGATGTGATGATTATACTTATAAATTAATAACGGGCAAGGAACGTGTGAATAGTTGTCATAGTTCTTTAGTTAAAGCTGTGACTGAGGAGCGCGGCATGTGTGAGGAGGATGTTCATGATGTTTGGAATATTTTCATGTGTACCGGCTTTACGAGGGTGAGTAGGGGAAAAGTTTTTTTTATAGTTAAGTCGTTTTTTAAGAGTCGTTAATTCTTTATTTTTAGTTTCTTAAATTTCTATTGTTTTTTAAGCCGATTTTTAATTTATTAATTCTCTGTTTACATTTTGTCTATAAAATGTAGGTGTTTCTAGTTTAATTATTTGTTTATTTAACAAGTTTCTTAAGTAAATAAACATTTTATTTAAAAAATTGTGCTTTAAAGTACTTTAAGCAATATAAGGTTTTCAATAAATTATTAATTTTAAAATAAACAATAGCTTTTATAGTCTAATAGTTTTTATTAATATTTATAGAATTGCTGTTTGCATGTAAACAATTAATTTTAAAGATTTCTATAAAAAATGTTTAATATTTTAAAGCCTTTTTTCATTAAGTTGTTATATCAACATTTATTTTAAAATATTCCTTATTTTGCTTTTCCAGGACACCCAACAATACTTCTGCAAACCCAGTCCCGCCCAAAAGGGTGACTATATCGAATTTATAGCGGATATGAATCTATTGGTAGCCTTAAGTGCCTGTCCCCAAGGTGATGTTTCTATACCAGTGGGTCAGGAAGTGCCCGATGACAAATGTCATCCTTTACAAGTGGAAGTTTTTCGCAAAAAATAAATTTAATGATAATTCATTCTATTGAAAGTAAAAAATGTTTTTTTTTTAATTTTAGAAAAAAAATTTAACTTCGACCGTGACAGGACTCGAACCTGCAATCTTCGGATTCGAAGTCCGACGCCTTATCCATTAGGCCACACGGTCCTTGTGATTGTATTTAATTTGCTAGCAATATTAAGCATGTTTTCTAAGGTCCTTTTGCACAGCACTTAGGTAATAATGTGGGTATTTTAAGGGTAGTTTTTTTTACACACATATTTTGTAAGTATGTGAATGTATTTGTTAGTTTAAGGATACTGGGGAAAAATTAGTAAAAATATGTAACCAGGATATTTGTTAGACAGACATAGTAAGCTTAAAGCTAATAATCTTAAAAGCTTTAAAATGTTCGTATGTATTTTTATAAAAAAAAGATTATTTTTTAACAAACTTTTATAAAAAACTAGTAACATGAAATAAGAATATTCCTTATATGACAATTATAAAATTTCAAATAAATTTTATGAAAGAATAAAATTTCATACTTTGTCCTGTATACCAGCAATTATAAAAACAATATTCCTGGAAGGAAAGTACCATCTACTTGACTGCAATAAAGGTTTGTGTCTTAGATAAGACCACTGTGATGGCCACATTTGCTCTAACACATCTGGTAACTTTAAGTTTTCTTTGCCACCTTTGTTTTGTCTAATTTCTCTTATATAAATCATTGTGGCATCACTATTTCTTTAATTTCAAATAAAATCTGTATGGCATCTCAAATATTATGCTCTCTTTCTCTCGCTTGTAAATAGTGTTACCAGTGGGTGCAAAGTATAAACAGCTGAAATTAGGTTAAAAAACACCAGAAAAATTTAAAAACTTTTTAAAATTTTAAAACCAAAAAGTGGAACTCATGTTTATACCGCATGATTGTACTTTTTATCGTGACTTCAACAAAGTAAA